>NC_139668.1:10188381-10251749 GCF_951799395.1 Argentina silus | reverse complement strand
TTCTGTGCTTGCCAGCCTTCGGACTACAGCGGTTTTCTGGGCTCAAACTCTAGGGCCTCGTCCAGGGCCAGCTCTGCCCGTGCCAGCCCGGTGGTGAGCTTTCTTCATCGGTCACTCCCTCTTACCAGCAGCCCCTGTTTTAGGCCAATTTCCTTACAGCCTGTCTTTTTTTTTTGTTACGTGACATTAATGACCACATGCATTAACCTCTAAATGAAGGTTGTATTGCCTAGACTTGAGATCCTATGTGTACCAAGATGGAGTTGATAAACAGCTGAAGGAACTATGTAGTGCCCTCTGGTGGACATCATAGAGACTGTAGCATTGGTACAAGTGTATTTTACAGCCAATAGAAGTAGGTTCTGAAGAGAACTCCTAGCCTGCACAAAATTAAGTGGAAGCATTGGTGTGTCGGTGACACTGACAACTCGCCTGCAGCCTGGAGTACATTTGCCTAACTATAGTGTGCAGTGGTTCAGATGGTGATACTAAGGGTTATTGCATGACCTTTAAAGATGTGGTTCAGCACCATTTTTGCAGTTATCTGTCAGTTTTGTAAGATTTGTTTATAACCCATAATGAGTTGTTTAGTGTCCTGTGTGGATTTCATTCATTAGCAGAATACAGTTCAGTTGTTAAAGGGGCTATCTGGGATTCAAACTATAACAAAGTGCCCCCCCCCCTTGTTTGGTGAGGGATGAGGGATGAGGCTGGAGAAATGTAACCTCTCAATTTCATAGAAGGAGCTATGGATGCAAGAACTGACCATCCATGAGATCAAAATTATAGTTATAACCATGTTTTGGAGCTGTACAGTGTTTGTTTACACACAATGGAGTAAAACAAGCTTATATTTTGAATTCTGATCGGGTAACACAGATGAACTAAACTAAGCATTTATAAATTACTTTCTGTAAGCTATACATCATGAATTTAAAAGTCCAAAAATGATGTACCAATCCCAGATTGTCTCATTAATATACTCTTTCCTTATCCTGGTCTGAGTCTAACCAGTGTCTCTTATGCATGTCTTTGTGCTTTCATCTACAGGTGGAGGAAAGGTCAGACCGGGACTTCCTGGAAAAGGTACAGTATATGTCAAGGCACACAAAGTGGAAAATCTCTTTAGAAGGAAATCATGTTGTGATGAATACAGTGGAATCTTCCTATCCCTCATGCCTGTACCAATCCAGTGCTTTCTCATCCATAAGGATTAATGAGCAAGTGCACACTTAGGGTAGAAGGGTAAAGAATCTGAATTTAGTGCATGTTGTGAGAAAAACAATAACAGTGCCCTTGTCCTGTTTTCCTCCCAGGGGTCCAGGACTGCCTCTACCCTCTCAGCTGCCACCCTAGCGTCATTAGGTGGGCCTTCCTCTCGGAGAGGCAGTTGTGATACCTCCTTCTCAGTTGAGACGGAAGCATCCATTCGAGAGATAAAGGTAGGAACATACACCCGGGCCAGAGAGGGAGAAGGTCCCTGTTGTCTTTGTAGATTTGAGAAACATTTTGTGCATTCCACGACTGAACTTGAATCATACCTACATGGCTTTATTTGTGTGAGTCAAAGTCAAGTAAATCTTTACTATCGCCAAGGGAAATTAAGTTTGCAAGCAGAATGAAACAGTTACTAACTGCAATTTATTTTTTCCCCTCACCCCTTCCTCCCTTTTTTTCTTACCCCGGCAGGACTCCCTGGTGGAGTCGGAAGATAAGTATCGCAAGGCCATGGTGTCCAACGCCCAGCTTCACAATGAGAAGTCCAACCTGATGTACCAGGTGGACACGCTGAAGGAGGCTCTCATCGAGCTAGAGGAGCAGCTGTGGGAGTCCCGCCGCGAGTATGACGATAAGGCCAAGGTCAGACAAGAGCCACCATCTCACTCCACTCACTCAGTGAAGCTTGCTGCATGGTCCCTGTGTGTACCTCAACGTGCCTGAAATGGGTGGAGCTATTTTTAGCAACAATGTGCGTTCTTGTGTTCATAGTCCCTTGCAGTCTTGTGCTCTGAAGTCTCCCAAATTTAAGTCTTTGAAAGTAGCACGTACCCAGCACGGGGACAATGGCGAGACACTTACTGTAGCTGGAATCATAACCATGACAGAATTTGATCACACTTTACATGAAGTTGCACTATACCTGTGTAGTGATGCCGTAATTACCTAGAAAACAATGTTGTATTGATGTTCTTACATGTTACAATTACATAGTAATTGCACATTTCAGAGATTTATTGAAAATTGCCCATGTCTGGAGCCTGTTGAATTTTCTATTCATGAATTGACCTAAATTGAAACGGACCCCCATCCCTGTCTTCTTCCACCTCACCCAGGAGTTTGAGAGGGAGAGACACGCACACAGCGTGCTGCAGTTCCAGTTTAATGAGATGAGGGAGACACTGAAACAGAGTGAAGAGCTGCTAACTGTGAGTACTCAGATTAACACACAATTCCTGTCAACAACACTCTAGATATAATGTACTAACACTGGCTCAGTTCATACAATCCATTAATCTCTTATATTCCAGTAAAGGTCACTTGCATGACTGGGTCTTTCGCTATACTCGCTATAGTTCCTTTTCCTCCTGCATACTCTTTTGCTTGCTGATTTTCCCGTCTCCTCTGTCCCTTCGTCCTCCTTGCTTTTCATCCTGCCCCACGGCCAGGAGGTGGGTCAGCTGCGTCTCAAAAGGGACAGCTGTGCTAGGGAGATCTCTGACCTGCAGGAAACCATGGAGTGGAAGGAGAAAAAGATTGGGGTATGATGCTAATATGCTAACGTCCTGTTAGCATGACCTCTGCTGGAAATGCAATTCCATTCCTCAGTCAGCTTAACGCTCCAAACTGGCCTCTACATTTTCTCTGTATCTCCTCTTTTACCTTTTGCTGCTCTCTTCCTTCACCAACTGTGTTTCTCCTGCCTTACTAACTCCTCCTCCTCCTCCTCCTCCTGCTTGGGTTCGACACAGGCCTTAGAGAGGCAGAGGGAATACTCGGACGTTGTGCAGAACGAGCGAGATCAGCTCAGGAATGAGGTGGTCCATCTCAGAGATGCTCTGAAGGTACAGAGTCAGTGCTGTGGATCAATGTTTACTCAATTATAATTTCAAAGAGGCCTCCACATGTCAGGAAACAGTAGAACAAAAGACAATACTGTATGCCAAACATTCCAAAATGATACGATGGAGCACTTAAAAAGCAGGAAAAGATAAAGAAACAAGCTTTCTTCAAAATTGAAACATGCAGGTATAGTCCCAGGACACGTATGTGTATGACTACCTAATCTCTTTCTGCCCAATGCTGAGCTGCTGTGAATCAATTCTATTTGGGAAGTTTCTCAGGGGTGTCCCAATCGTCTCAATGCTCCGGAGTACCAGAGTAATATGTTGTTATTGTCTCCACAACTCTCATTTTGTGTTCTGCATTTAGCACAACCCTCATTTGAAGTGTATACTGAATTGATAAGTCATCTAGTGGAGTATAGCATAAAGGTTTTGACAGAAACATTTATTTTTCTGATTAATGTGTGATAGGCACGCTTTACATTAAGTTGCTATGGTTTATTGTGCTGTTCTTTCTCAATCAGAAACATGGGATAGTGCTGTCACCTGAAGTAACCACAAATGGGGAGTCAGGACAGGATGTGATTGATCGGCCTTTTAGTGCAGACCCTGCCTCCCGATTGGCCCAAGAGTCCCAGCCACCTCATATGGGAGGTGAAAGCATGCTTGGTAAGAACCCGTGGATGATATTGCTTATATCTGATCTCATTAGTTCTACATAATCATGTAGAACTGTGGTGTTTTTCACCTCACTTGTCCTCAGTGATTTGGAATAATAACTGTTAGAAATGAGTTTCATGTCTGCATGATTCATATTCCACTGTTCCATGTTTTCAATTGGTATTTGAATGGGGTAAATATTTTTTGTAATTCATTTTTTGAAACCGACAAACATTTCTGCTCACCTTTTTTGCAGCATCACCCACCAGCGGATTATAATCATTTTCTTTAATCCCTTTGAGTAATTTGTTGATTTTGCATTGTTCCAATTCACCTGTGATCAAAACCTTGATTCCACTCCCTTGCTATAGTACCAATTGATTTCCACTGAGCAATCGTTGAATTTCTCAGCTTGAATTTACGACCATCGCTAACCAAACCACTCACAACTATCACTAAGCACAGTCTGAAGATTGACCTCTGTTTGGTCTTCCAATCTTCTCCCCGTGGTCTTTCAGGCAAAACGATGGAGATGCAGCCGGAACATACCGACGTGAGGACACCAGAGGGCAGTAGACTCACAGTGGAGGCTAAAAACTACTTACATGGCCTGAAGAGGTCACAAACTGGGGCAGAATCACCAGACAACTCCATCACGGCTGTAGCTGTCAGCATAGATATGTCTGGACAGCAGATGTTCTCCACCTTTACAGAGGAGACAAAGACCATCCCAGATCAGATCTCACATAAATCATTAGATTATGTAGAGATAGATGGACAGAACACCCCAGAGCATTATTTAAAGAGTGACCAAATATTGGCAGAAGGGTCACCAGCTCTCTCACCTATGATTTCAGACGAGTTGTTGAAATCTGATTTGACAGAGGAGGTAGGGCCAAATCAGATTTTTCACAAACCATCACATTTAGAAAAATATGGACAAAATACTTCAGAACATCAGGTAAAGTTTGATCAGTTAATGGCTGAACAGTCACCTGACCCAACAGAGAGGGTAGGCTTCAGGCCAGATCAGATTATACAGAACACAACAATTGACATTGAGAAAGATGGACAGACTCTGTGTCAGCCCGAGAATTACCAACTCAATACAGAAAGCTCTATAGAAGTAGTGCCAAGTATCACAGACAAACAAAGGATCTCTAACTGGAAAGAAGAGGTGGAGACAAGCTCAGCAGAGAACAAGCAAGATCAGATCCTTTCGGAGCATCAGAATGGTCAATTCATTACAGAATATTCATCAGATCTCACATCTGCTACCTTTGAAGAAAAGGTGAAACCTGACGGGCCAGAGTCAGGGAGCAGAATAGATCATCTCTCTCTGGAGCCATTTGATGCAGAAAATCTGAAACACAATACTTTGAAGGATCAGTCAAATAATGCTGAAGTAATACCAGAAAATTCACTGAACCTGATATCCATTACTTCTGGCCTTGATGAAAAGGACACACTTGACTCAACAGCCAGGGAAGAAACCGGAACAGACCAGCCCACACAGGACACATTACAAGATCCTGAGAAAGATAGAGGGGGTACTCAGGAGCATCAATCAGAGAATGATCAAGAAACAACAGAAACTTTCACGGATCCCTCAAGTATTCATAACCCGGACAAAAAGGTGATTCCTGATTTGTCCAAGATTTCAGAGACCAGCCCATCAGAGATATTGCCAGGAGCTCATGATGATCTGGAAACATGTGTTCCAGGCCCAACAGAGGAAAAAACAGAAAGTCTTCAAGAACTTAAGGTAAATTCACCAAATGTGGATCTAACATCGAGGATCCCTGATTCTGGTGGAGAGGCGATTCCTGATATGATGAAGGTTGTTGTGACCAGTCGAGACCAGATCCTGACACAATCTCCCAGTAGTTCATGTAAATGTAAATGTCAATGTGGTTCAGAGAGACAAGAGGAGAGGAACATTCAGAAGGAGCAAGAGACGATGCAGGAGCAGCCAGAGAGGGTTCAGGAGGAACAAGAGAGGATCCAGGAGGAGCCAGAGAGGGTGCAGGAGGAGCCAGAGAGGATGCAGGAGGAACAAGAGAGGATGCAGGAGGAGCCAGAGAGGGTGCAGGAGGAGCCAGAGAGGGTGCAGGAGGAGGCGTTAACATGCACACCAGCAGCTGGAGATGACCAACCTCATTGTAGCCTTGATGGAGCCTCATCAGCTTCCATCAGATATATTGACAGCTGTGAGGAAGCCATTCTGCTTGTCGAAGAGGAATCAGCGGTTGTCCAAGAAGGACAGCCAATAATTGAGGCTGTGGAGGAGGAGACCGAGCGTCCCTCTCTGGAAGCAGCTCAGAAACCAGAGAGTAGTAGAAGAAAAGACTTCCCCTGGGGCAGTAGAAAAGGCAAGGGCAAAGATGAATGTGTCATCTCTTAGTTTTACAGCAACCCAATCAGTACATAAAAAAGACTCACCAGCAGCTGCTACGTGCACTCAAAATGCACATTCATTTATCTCTGACTGTGACTGCACACAATCTGTGTGTTTTATTTGTCTTACAGTAAGGAAATTGAGTAAAAGGTCAAACATTTTGGAAAATGTCACATTTCAGAATTGTATTTAAATCCTGTTACATTGACACTGCACAAGGTTTGGCGTAGAGTATAATGAATATAAGATTTGTCCAAATGTTTTTAAAGCTTTTAAAATTCCAAAGCTTATGATTGTCTCTGTATTTATTATGCATATTGCAATATGGATGTACTGTCTGCCATACCTACACTAGAAACAACTTTCATTTAAAATCGTAATGCATGCTTGAGTTGAATGTGCCTTAAATAAATGTACCTGGTTAAAGAGCTAGTGCTTCTGTTTTGTTTGTTTACATTTACTCTGAAATGAAATTATGATTTTGTGTTTTTATGACACCTCGATTTGCACACTTGCATCCTGGACCAATCTTGATGGACAGCTATTTATAATCAAATCCAAGTAATGGTTCAGATGGCAATGATGATGGATCACTTCGTACCTTGCTATTTCTGTTGTAACTTGATTAGAAATGATTGTGAAAGTGCAGTACATGCATGGTCCCATCAAGCCTTAAAGTTGTTGGTGTGTGATTTTAACATTCATTTGCATGGGTCAGCTATCCCAAACCTGTTTCTTACAGACATAAAGTACCCCCATCATAAAGCAGTGGTAAGGAACTGTGTTCATGGGCTCTGGTTCTCAATCAAATGCAGATAATCTATCAGGTGGATTGATTTGAAAATGGGAAAATTGTGATGATCATGGGTAATTCAATGTTATCAATGATTATAGTTTTCCCTTTTGTATAAAAAGACAGACTAGTAACAACATTACAATACTGTCAGTTAATTGAATTGAATAGTGTTGGATAAACATTATTAATGTAGCAATGTATTTGTGAGACACAAATAATTAATCAAGTTATAAATTTTTACCCCAACCATTCGGATTTGATTCTGTTGATTTAAAGCTCATGTTTGTTTGTATTTCAAAACACTTTGATTGAACTTTGACCCCAACCCTTTGAATTGTGTATTAAAGTTCATGTTTGTGTTGCAGAGCTCAGGCTGAGAAAACTGGTTGATGAAAGGGAGAGTTTAGTGGATCAGGTGAGTGCATTGTTCACATAAATCAAATAAAACCGCGGTAACACTTTACATTAAGTTGCCCTTAAATGTATGTAACTACTTAGTAATAACTGTGGCATAAGCATTGCACTTGCATCACAACTTATGAAACTGACGTAATTACAGTCTAGCGGAATCAGTTATTACACAAGGGTAATGCACTGGGATATTTGGTGTCACCTTTGATGTTCAAAATCATGTTGAATGGAGTTATACTGATTGTGTAGGTGAAGAGGCTGAAGTCTCAGCTGGAGCAGAAACAAAGGAATGGAACCGAGGGGTTAAGTTCTGAGGAGGATGGCCTGGAAAATGGCATGGACCCCCACATTCTAGACTTACAGAGTGAGTGACACGTCTCGGTCACATTCTAGACTTATCCTTTATTTTTTTGGGCCAGTAGTTTTTTCCCAACCATTTGACATCAGCAGGTTATACTGGGCCTCAGTGTTCTTTACTTGATCAGGTCACATAGACAGGATTAACATCTCACCCAATTTGTTTGAGATTTTTATCCTATTACCCTATTTTACCAGGTATTTTTTCTGTGATTTATTGTGACCTGGCCAAGATGACAGTTTGTGAGGAAAGTGCACATGTTGCACGCTTGTACATAAGAATTGCTAAAACTGCTTTGTTATTTCTTTGTTTTCTACAGGGGATGCCAACAGGCAGATAAGCGACCTCAAGTTTAAACTTGTGAAATCTGAGCAGGAAGTCACAGCTCTTGAACAGAATGTAAGTGGCATGACAGTCAGTAGAAAGGTGTTACTTCCATATAAACTTGACCAATTGCACCCAATGTAAATGTAAGAAATATTAAGGACCCTTCAAAGAGGAAGTCTATGTATGTATGTAGCATTTACCATTAAAAGCCAAATTCTTTCCTCTTAATCTGATTATTCACACATCGTTTGTGTGCTCTCCAGATCTTACGGTTGGAGGGTCAGGTGACGCGCTACAAGTCCGCCTCGGAGAGTGCAGAGAAAGTAGAAGATGAGCTCAAAGTGGAGAAACGCAAGCTGCAGCGAGAGGTAGGCTAATGTTGGTGTTTGTAACCTCTTAGTTATTCCTGCCTTGATGTTTGCCTTGATGTTTCATCTTCTCTCTCAAACCATGATTTGCTCACCCTCTCTCTCAGTAATGACAGAGAAAATTGCACAGTCTTATACTCTATTACATTTGTTCACAATGAACCAACGTTTTGCACTCAGTGCCTTTGTCAGGCTTCTCTCGCTCTCTCTGTGTCACACACACACCATCTTCCTCTTTCCTTCTATAGCTGAGGTATTCCCTGGATAGGATAGATGAGCTGGAGGCCAGTAACAGCCACCTGTCCAAGCGCCTGGAGAAGATGAAGGCCAATCGAAGCGCCCTGCTGGCCCAGCAGTGATGCCTTTCACTTGGGTCCCCAGGCCCCCTGGTCCCTAGTCACTGCGGCTGTGTGCATCTCTGACCTCCCCCTGACCATATCAGTCATTCTCAAAACACACAACCAAACTAAGAGAAAACTTCAAGCAAAAGCTCAATGAAACATCATCCGCCACTATCACAGGTTAATGTCCTGTGCCATGTTTTCACTATCTGTACAGTAAACAATGAAAGCCATCCAGCAATTGACCCAGTCACACAACCTTTCACATTGTCCTTTCCAGCACTGTTTCAGCAACTATGGTGGATGTGTTACCAGGCCAGTGCAGTACAGCTCAACTCGGCTTCGCTCAGTTTGGCTCTCCGGTGTACATGTAGGGTTTAGTGTCTCTGGACTCGAAGCATGAGACTGCATGGAAGCAGTGTGGGAGAGAGACACGGAGAAGGGTTCTGACGAACCCAAGGGACACTAATGAATTGTGGACATGGGATTTCTCCATAGGAATGCAGTTTAATTCCTAGGTGGCCATTGACTGGGAACTTCATTGACTGGGAACTTCTGAAGGGGCACATTCTACACCCACACACAGACAGCTAAATGGACCAATTCTCTTCCCACTGTAGCTCTTATTTCGCACTGTGCCATGACCCTCTCGAAACCTATTCCCGGTCTGCTCTCTCTCTCTCTCCGGCACTACCTCTCGCTGCCACTTGGGATTGAGACCATTGTCCGAAGCAATTAGGTTCATTCACAGAGAGGAGAAACAGAAATACTGGAATGGCTAGCGAGTGTTTGAGTGTTTTCATGCATTGTCTTTGTCTTTTGTCTTTCCTATAATTTTACGTGAAAATGTACTCTGTTAATCTCCTGTATCGCCAAGCCAAACTCTAATGTTATTGTGTGAGGTGGTGTATGTTTGTTTTTATGTTTTATATGTGTTATGTATGTCTCCTTTGGTATGACCTGGCTAGTGGTATGGGTATGTGACAAATACATATTGGAAGGGTGGAAAGGAATCTGGCACAAAATAAATCAGGAACATCAAGCACATCTCATGTTTTCTTTTTCTTTTTTTCGTGCCACTTTAAAAAAGACTATGAAGGACATTATAATGGCACTTGGGAAAACACCAGCCTTTTAATGTCTGAATATTATGACCTTGAGCAATTAAAATGTATCGTTGACAAATGACAACATAAGAAAAAAAAATCATTTGAATGATGTATTGCAATAACAAGTTATTTTTTGAATGTATTGGCTATTGTATTTTAGCACTTCAGATTCAACAGCGTGTCAAGACCTTATGCAGATGATACAGTAAACGTAACATGGTCAGCATTCCACATGTCTGCTTGTCAGTCTCAAGCATGGGATGCCTTATTGAATCTCAAAATCAAGGCTGATGGGGTGAATACCCTGTGGGATGTTCAGTTAAGCTTTGGACGTGCCCCCCTTCCGACCCCTCTACGTTTGTTACCCTCGGACATCTACAGCTTTGGGAAATTAACTGCACCACTCTGTTTACAAAAGCTTTAAATGTTTGTGTTTTGATTGCCCAAAAAGGAAGCTAATTGTAAACTATGTGCAATATTTAAACTGTCTTTTTGGAAGACTAAGTAACTGTCTGGAGGTTTGGTCTATTCTATTTCACTTCCTGTTTGTTTGATTGGACATGGAATTTCTCCATAGGAATTCAATTCAACTCCTGAACCAATTGGAATTAAGGTGGAATTGACCAACTGTAGTACTGTCCTCGATTTATTTAATAAATGTAGAGGGTGATTGGACTTCAAGATGGCATTGACAAGCGCTAGATTAAACTCATGCAAAAAATCTGCTAAAATGTGTCTCTCCTCTTTTGTTCACCAAGCACTAAATGTACCTGTATGCACCTAACCTGTCAAGATCTAATATTCTAATGCTTCAGAGAGGGGTAGAATAATGCTTTAGAGTTGTTAGGCTACTTATGTTATGTTGCTATTTGAATGGGATGCAAAGTATTTTGCTCTCATATTTTCAGTAGTGTGTCAGTGTATGAATAGTGTTCAGGTATTGATATCTATGATTTTGTTTTCAAACAGCAGAGGGCAGCACAATCGTATGCTTCATCCTTAGCAGAATCACTCAGAGCTTTTCTGTAAAGGTATGCTCAGTGGTGATGTTCATAGCTTTAGATTTTTTAGACCCATGATTTTGGGGTATTGGAGGAAAATATTGATCTTCAGGAGTTATGTAAGGTACTGCATGCAGACAAGCTGCAACTGTACATTCCCAGCAGCTGGGAATAGATGTTACCGCACCATAGATCTAGGATCAGATTACTCTAACCCCAAACCCAGCATAAACCATGAGGGCAGTATTAAGTACCTGACACTTAATCAGTCATCTCATTCCCAGGCACTTCCACTCAAACACTGGGAAGGTCTGGTGGACCAACGTGTCAACCTTGGCCTTTGTTTACCCACACATCAAATCATCTCCCAGAGTGCTTGCACATCACACGTTTCAGACACGATTTGGAATTATGCCTCGCAGTCATGTGATTTGCTCACATCAAATAATGACTGTTACGTTATAGTATAAGGTTGAAGCAGAGTGAGTGAGTCAAGTTAAGGTAGTTTACAGAGAGTATAATGAGTAGTGTACAGGTGCACCTTCATGGAATTAACTCCATACAAGACACTTGTGGGTGAGAACATACCCTTTCCAGGGACACATCTGGGTCTTAACCCATTCACTAAATTAACCCCTTAGAGCACAACTGCCCTGTTAAATGAAGAACATACCCTCTCCTGATACACACCCTGGTCTTAGCCCATCATTCATGAAATTAGCCTCTTACAGGACAATGACAAATACTTCACTCAGTAAATTCACTACCACTATGGCCAGGTTTGATTCGTTGTTATTCCAGGCTTATGTGAGCGGGGATGAGGATACTGGATCAGTGGTTAGGGACAATTCTTCTACCTATTTCCTAACAACAACAACAACACACACACACACACCGCTTTATACCTGGAAGACACATAATGAAATAAATATACGCACCTAAGGCATTGCAAAGTGTGCATTCTAAGATATTTGACACCAAAGCCCTTCAGATCTGCTCTTCAACTGACAGAGGGGAGCGGTAATGGATACAGAAGGGTGTGAGGAGGAGTGCTAATGCAGCCATTGAGGAGCTGTCCCTGTGACAGGCTGAGTGAATTAGCACCTCTTGACAGCTCTCCCAAGCGTAGCCACCGCCGCCGGCAAATACTTCCCTCAGGATGCCCCCTAGCTTCCTCCAGAATGCGGCACCAGATCCACAGAGCAGACAGAGAAAAACAGGAAGTTCACTCGTCCTCCGATGGGAAAAAGCCACTAGTTAGGAAGCTGCTGCTGCACATGTGTCTGGGCTGTTGATACAGATCTGTGAAGACAGGAAAGAGCCCCCACTTCTTACATGCCAGGCACATCCTCCTCAAAGTCAGTGTAGAATAAAAACATGTTTCTGTACTGTATGTCAGGGGTAGAGCCTTGTCTAAATGATGGCTTCTGAATATGTGTGAAGACAGGAAAGAGTCCCCACCTCCCCCATGCCTGGCACATCCTCCTGCTCTCCTGGAGAGTCTTCTGAAGGACGTAATCCTTGTCCATAAGCAGAATAGACACTTTACTTAGAGCATACATTTATAATGCATTTACTGTTAGAAACATAAAAAACTGCATTATAATTAGGGCTGTGAGTCAACTGCTCGTTAATGCAAATATCTAATGGTGTGGGGGATATTTTCTTGGCACACTTTGGGCTAGTATTTGGGGACAGGAATATGTGACTTCACTTTACTGGTGAACCTGAGAAGAAAAAATATTGATTTCTATTTCATTCATTCTAATTCCCCATCCCCCACCCCTGAGCTGTAATTTGAACACTGATTTGTTTTTCCCTTGAACATTGAATGACTTCTGAAAACAGGAAAGATGCTTCTATCCACGAAGTTGGCTGTAACCCAGTTCCAGTGAACTTTAGAGGAAAGCAGTATGATTAATCATAGACCCTGCATAGTTGGCAGCTTTAGACCCCCTGTGCTTTGCCACAGAATGTTTATTGCAGAATATTGTGCCTATGTAGTATCCCTTATCCTCAAATTGTTAGGGTGCAAGGAAATCCCTTGGGCCCAACTGTAATACTTTAAAAAGAAGACACATTCGATTCCAGAGTCCAACCAAGGTTAACCATTTATTACAGGTCTGCAGGAGAGAGTCAAAAACTGCTGTCTGTTCAGAGACCAAACTCTCTGGCAGAGACTCTCTTTCTCAAACTCTTAGAGAAGTTGTTTTCGAGCAACCCTTTTATACCGGATATTTTCACATATGCACATTTCAATAACAAAAGGGTTCCTTTAGGTCAGTGTAGACTTGCACCTAGGTCAGTGTAGACTTGCACCTAAGTCAGAGTGTCCCCACCAGCAGATAGAGCCCTCCTGGATAGAGATAAAGCGATTGACTTAATTTGTACCATTACTGCATAGTCATTCTAGTTTTACACAAAATCACAAATTAGTATAATACAGATAAGATCATAACAGAATCATCCAACAGTGTCTATAGACTGATCATAACATAATCAGATTTGAACTGTGTATGACTGAACAATATGTGATCATCATGACATGGTTATACCGATTGAAATAGATTGTTGCATGGCTATAATGATTATAACAATATAATAAATGACAGATGAGAAATATGTCTCCCCTCACACCATATACTGTACCTGTCCCAGAATTGTTTTTATATGGGGCTACCCAAAGAGACATGCATACAGACTCACAGCTGCTTAAACGTGATTACTCTGTCCCGCTCTGTTCTCTGCACTTGTAGTTTAGAGCACGCCTAGGTTTTACCTTGAACTAACCCTAACCCTAACCCTGAACAATTGCACTGTTCTCCAATAGTCACCTCACTTTCCATGAGGGGTCAGATAAATTGTGTGTTAGCCAAAACAAGCAAAATAGAAGTTTTAGGTCACGCAAAGGCAGGAGAAACACTCCAATTGATACATTATTATGATATTTGAAAATGTGCATTGATTTTACCATAATGTATAACTGCTGTGAGTTTCTATTTGAATGTTTTTTTTTTATTATGTATTGTGTAATTACATATCATGAGTGCAAAGCATACAAAACAGTACTACTACAGAGGCTCTCCTTAAACTGCACTCTATAAACTAAACATAACTGAAACTCACAGATATCATTCCGTTTCGTTCTACTGTAATTCCATTAGACCAGGGACACTTTTTAATTGCTTATTAATTCAAACAAGCAACTTTTAATCACTATGAAAAGGATGTAGGCTAATTCTCACCTTTGAAATGATGTCATTCACACCATGACCATAGTTAGCCTATTGATCCCGAAAACATGGACATATCCTCACACTGACAATTCTGAAAATGACAATGAATTTGACTGTCAATGTGCTTCTAATGCTAGAAGTGTAACAATTATGTAGTCTTCTGTTTCAATATTTGAAAATAAGGCAGGCCATTTTTGTTGATCTAATCTGCTATCTGTATTTCGGCCTATTAGCGGCAGATGACACCCTGTCACGCACATTTAAGCAATAACAACAGAAGAGGAAGAATGGGGCAGTTACCATTGATCAAACAGTAGAGAAACCTTAAGTGCAAACTTTCTGTGCGAAACAGGTAAATGCATGATTGATTTGACAGAGCAATCACGATTCAGGTTCTGTTTACACCAGCAAATTGCTCTGCTACAGTAGGTGACAGAGCAGTAGCCCCCATAAGTTCTCTGTTGTTACATAACAACAGACCGACTCCCACAATGCATTGTGTGTGATTGAGTGAGCTAGGTCATAAGAGGCACTGCTAAACACATCTAGGGAAATATTTGAAATGGTTTCAAATATTAGAAAAACTTGAAGTGTGTTTTTGCTTGTCAGGCACAATGGAAGCAATGGAATAGTCTCAGAAGTGCAAACGCTGCATACAAGGCAAGCCAAATCAAACATTCTAAATATGTATTTTGGTCTTTTTTAAGACACTACCTGAGTGAGGAGTTTATTTGTAGTCATCAATCACCACCACAACCATGTCAGAGCAAGTTAGATTTTATACCCTCAAGCTAGTCTTCTGTTAACATAGCCAACAGCTATCAGTAGAGATCTCTATCAGAAAGATATTACTTTTCCCGTTGATCCCGTTACCCTGCATGGCCAGAAATACATGCCCCAACCTGCAACCCTCTCTAGTAATTCCACCAAGTGTCTTCCTTCCTGCCAGTGTTGATTCAACGGTGTGACAGCACCTCTCAAGAAAGCATATCCTCTATCTGGCAAGATCTTCGGGCAGGATTGAACACAATTATATATCAAAGAACCTAAGTGTTGTAGTCTACAGTGAATTCATCTTGACAGTTCAATCAAATGAGTCAGACAGTTACGAAAAACAAGACGTCTTTCAAGACACAAAAAATATATACCTAAAGTATACTTAAGTATTATATTTCTAGTATACCTGAGTTAAAATGTACTTAAATATATTAAAAGATACTAAAATGATCCAGCTTAAATTGTACTAAAGTTGTATTTAATATACTCAAATTGTAAATTCTGTAGGTTTTTGGCATATTAAGTATACTTGAAATATGTTAAACTTGACTCCTCTTCATTCATTATTACGTATACTTACAATAGATTATCTGAGACACCCTTAGAATGTAATCTTATGCCATATTAAAAGCTACTGTCAAATAGTATGAAGCATATTAGAATACTTCATATTTATATTACTTACTTATATTACATACTTATATTAGAACACCATCAATTAGATAAGAAATGCATTGGTATTTATGTTTTTATTTTAATATTCAATCTTTAATAATTCATTGAGGTTAAGGGAAACCTGACAATTTACCATGCAACACTGTAACACTTGCAGCAGGTCAACTGCCAAGAAAAGCAGCCCATAGGCGTCTGACTAATGCATGAGGCTAAATGTAATACTTTGTCTTGGTATTTTAAGTTATGGTTAGAAACTTAATACACAAAATGTTACTTTTTTAAAAGTTTACAGTCCAATATTAAAATGAGCACTGAATCCAATTAATAACCAACTGTTTAATTGTAAACCAAGAATTCTGGGTAATATGTAAATGACATGAAATATACTAAAAGTTTATTAACATTATATTCTAAACATACTTCATACCATATGTTTTTATTCAACACTGTAGATTAGATTAGATTGTACATTATTGTCTGCTTGTGCAGAAATTAGTTTTGCCTCACATGCTCCAACAAACAGGGTGTGAAACTGAAAGGGTTTACTCTCAAGCCCAAGACCACCAAGATCTAGCCACAACTGAGTTCCTCATTCCTCAGAGGTGCAACTGCATTGCAATTGAAGGGCCAGGTTACCGAACATTCTGTACCGTCTCTCAGGTGCATTTGTTAGATGTTAAACAACACTTTTAAGGAAGTATAGGATTACAAATTCAAGTATACTTTTTGTAAGTACTGTATACTATGTTATAGTGTGTGTGTATATATATAGAAGTACAGAAGTACAAAGTCAGTACAACTTTTAGTGTACTTTAAGTAAGTATGGAAAATCATGAATATATTTTAAGCATATTATTAATGCTATTATTATGCTTTTCTGCTTGGGTTGACTCGTTTCTTAAGCCTCATGGCCTCAGTTAGTGCAACGAAGGGTAGAATTATTCTGCTGAAAACCAGATTACAATGTTTTGACTTTTTGATCATTACAGTCACATTGCCCGATTGCATTTGCAGACGTTTGTTTGTGTGTGTGTGTGTGTGTGTGTGTGTGTGTGTGTGTGTGTGTGTGTGTGTGTGTGTGTGTGTGTGTGTGTGTGTGTGTGTGTGTAGTACAGACCACAGAGCTAATGGGTTTTGCCTAATGTACAGTACTCTCAAGTGCCTGTGCTGGCTGGTGGGGCATTAGAGGGTGAGCGTGAGCTGCATCATTATCACATGGTGGAATTACCCCTTTTACAGTAATATGTGTATGAATCATGCACGCACACGCGCACACACACACACACACACACACACACACACACACACACACACACACACACACACACACACACACACACACACACACTCAACTGTTAACTGTCATCACAATAACATACAGTCTAAGCGGCTGAGTAAATAACACCCAAAACAAAATCAGTTTATGTGGAGACAAATTGGATGTTATTCCATAGCGCAACATTAATTGCTGATATAGACAGTGGCACAGGCTAGTTGTTAGCATTTTAGTTGTCTGATAAGTCCTCTAACTGCAGGATCGCGTGACATCATATCTCAGCCAATGTTGCCTTTCACAATGTGAGTGGAATTATGGGGGGTTATGGAGAATAAAGGGATAGCATAAAAGAGCAGTTGGAGTTGGAGAGCAGAGGCCCAGTGCTTGGAGTGGGTCCACATTTCTCACAGCTTTTTGCCTGCCTAGGGAAATTCTGCAAAGAGAGCGAGAGCACTTTCATGCAACTCAGCATGTATCCTCTCTGTTTGATTCTGATCCACAGTGTAGTCCAGGGTCTCTATGGCCAAATACACAAGGCTCTCATGATGGCTTTACTGTGAAGAATTTGATGGATGAACAGAAATCCTATGCCAATTCCACAGACAAAACAGTCAGCTTTGATAGAACTAGGCCAATGACGCAGACCTGTTCTCAACGACACAAAAGCTGAGAATGTGTTTCACCCATCTTAAATGCAATATCAACATCTATGGGAATCGAGGTCGAAGTTGCCGTTTATTATCTTGTGTAGAATTACCCTACTAGTCCCAATCCTAACCATAAATCACTGAACCTGCATCAGTGAGTTACTTTCGGGCAAATTCTTCCCACTCCGGCATGTGTCTGTGAAGTCAACCCATCAGAGTGCCATAGTCACAGCTTAGAGTATGTAAAGTCTGAAGTAATTGTATGACTCAAATACCCTCTAATGGAGTTCTGAGAGTTCTCCTCTCGTCATACAAATGATCTGCTATGCAGAACACGTTCCTCTTGAAACAACCATCGTCATTACCAGGAAACGTGATGTGCCCTGGTTCCTGGAACATCCCGTAAATCTATGCAAATCTGCCAGGGGCAGAGGGAACTTTACTCACTGCTCTGTTTCTGTACCAGCCACACACACACACACACACACACAGACACACACACACACACACACACACACAATCCTGCTGTCCGCCCCTCTGTGGAACCTCTAACAATAGGAATATTACGTGTCATGGAGCAGCTTTCCGTATCCGCCTCCCCCTCTGTTCCCACAGTCTTCTCCTGAGCCTAACCAGTCCCTTTGTGATCTACATGGACGGTTCCCAATGAACTTCCACATTGATTATCCAGAACATTGCTTCCAAAGCACTAGCTTATGTGTTTTTGCCGCTGTTAATACTTAATACTCAAAATTTAAGTTGTATCATCAAACATATGTAGATCCTGATACATTTCACTCAGCTTCTGTTATGGCTCACTGAAATGCAAATAGATTTCACTATCAAAGAACCTGTGAGAAAAAATAGTGATCTATTTGCATTTCGGCCTAACTATCCCACGGCTATCGATTCACCACCTAAAATCCATTGATTTCTCTCTCTCTCTCTCTCTCTCTCTCTCTCTCTCTCTCTCTCTCCTTTCACACACTCCTGTTTTCTGATTATTAACCTGTCTCTCCTAGCATAGATAGCTTCCTCCAACACCCTTTCACACTCAATTATCACCAAACACAACCTTCCTCCCTTTAACCTTTCTCCTGATTGCCCAATTTCTCAATGTCCTCACAGCCAGAGATACAGAGGACGGGGAGGGTGTGGGGGGAGTATTTTGACATTTACAGTATATGCTGTGTTGCAGCAAACACATTAACACCTCATCAGCGGTCAAAGCTTGCCAAGAAAAAAATATGTTTGGTTTATGCAGAGGGAGTGAATTCAATGCATTAAATTCAGGGGGGAAAGACGTGACGGGAGACGAGACAGAGAATGCATAAAGAGCAGAGGATGGATGCAATCAGTCACAGCAATTTAGTCAGCTGCTAGTTTTATAACCAGTCCTCCAAAGAGAAGGTACCGTTGATTGCTGGTTCCTGAGACGAAAGGTTGAAGAGCAGTCAGGGGTATTATTCAAGTGTTTATACTATATTGCACAGCTCCTATTGTGAGTTTTGTACTGTAGAGTTGTAATGTTTAAGCGCAGCAATTGTCTCTTCTACTTGTGAGAAGTTTCTGTATGGCGCCTGTGCCGGTGCTGCTGCTCAGATCTTTAACTGACTGTGGATGAGAGAGCGTCTACTACAGTACATGAATAGAACATCAATGTAAAATCTATACTGACTCTACTCACATTCGGCACATTAATATTATTATGTACAGCTCATCTCAAACTCAAGCTGTTAGCTCAATGGACCAGAGAGATAGCGATCTATGAATTACTTTCCTGTGAAACTAGTTCCCTGTTTCACAAAGGTGTTTCCTGGTGACCACATGTCTTGGATATTGGCATCGTGTCTGCCCTGTGTCTGTTTCTTTGTCTCTCTGTATCTCCCCCTCTCCATCTTCCTCTTTCTCTCCATCTCCCTTTGCCCCCCCCCCCCCCCCCCCCCCCGCCCCATCTCTCTCAAAGCCACAGAAACTCACAGACGGAGTCCCTGCTTCGGACTGTAAATCAATGGATGGAGGCCATTTATAATCTCGCTGACGGTCGATATATTGCTTTCATTTGAGGTTGGCAGCTGCTATCAGTCTGTCTGGCGCTCTGTCACAAGACAGCCAGAGCCTGCTAGAGCCCAGTGAGGCAGCTTCATCACTAACACTCAGTGGCTCCTAATCCTTGTCTAGTACAAAATATAGGTATGGGTCTGTCCTATGTCTATTATTTGTTTGGTAATTGCTGTGTACAGTACATATCATACCCCTTCATTACTAGTGACACATTTGCATTCTGCAGGTCACTGTGGCTCCCAGTGCAGATAAGCAAAACAATTGAGATACCGGTAAGTGAGATACCGGTAATAATCTTCTTCAAATCTCAATTTCCTCACGTCACTGGATTGTTTGGAAAGAAAGTTTCTTGGAACATGGACAATGGTAGGGTGGAATACAAATATTCCTGACCTTCTTAAGCATACAAAGAAAATGTTTGGAACATTTGTAATATGCTTGAAGCTGTTTGCTATTAAAAGGGATTGTTTGACCTCATATTCATAATCTCCAGCACTAAGGAAATGACTTAATGAAATATCTTATGATATTATTCAGATGTCATTCCAAAACTACAGCCACAAACACACTCCCACTGGCTGGAACCTTTTTCTGAAAAGGTTTCTGAAAATCAATCAATACTTTTTTTTATTCTTTTTTTTTTTTTTTTTACTCCCAATGACATTATAGGGGTAATTTCCTCAGCATCCTTTCTCTTATCGTTTTTGCAGAACATAGAAATTCCCAGTTTTCACATATGTAGACACTGCTATGGTACTGGATATAATGGAAATAATGTAGAAAAAAAGTGTCTTTAATGTATATATTCTGGAAATAATAATTTAAGTCATAATATTTGTGTGCTCATGCTAACAGTGGGCTATTACCCCTAATTTGAGTCTATACCATAATCAACACCATTTGTAATGCAGAACCACTCTGTGGTACAGTATATACAGAGTTACAATAAATCCTCTCCACAGCCTACCCCATCGCTCTCACCCCCTCCCTCTGGAGGAGCTTCTGGGAATCTCTCTTCCTATTTCCTGGCCAAGAGGTCCCATCGCAGCGGTCCAATCTGATACCTTCACTCATGTTGACCTTGGCGTAGTGAGGTTTAACAGGAAAGATGAGCTTTGTCAACCCAGATCAACTAGTAAGCAGCCTGTGGGATGGGGAGATGGGGAGATAGGGCATCACCGTGGGAAAATGTTAGAGATTTTCATAGTTAGACAGTGATACAACAACAATACTTATACAACTTTTCTTATAATAACAATGTGATGGTTGACAGCCATGATATATTTTCCCATGGTAAATTACTCTTTACCGTTCCATTTAAATGATCACTGCACTCATTGATAATAATCATCACCCTTTTCTTTCCCTATATCCATGTGGGCAACTACTAGACAAGATTCACTTCCCCTTTTCCCCTTTTTGATACATCATATGTGGTGGATTAGCAGTGCATTGAACCCCTGTGATAGTTATAATATTTCCAATTCTAGAGCAATACAGTACTCAAACGTTATGAACAACATTAACTACTGTAGTTTATTTTTGACAAGCGGTGCATCTGCGTAAATCATCTATTGTTCGCTGAGATTTGCGAGATGCCTGCAGTGATGTCTTGAGTATAAGGATGAAATTACAAGTGACTGACGTCACAGGTGAGGTGGTCAAGACATTTTGCTGACCCTAGTTATGCGATCCCACATTGGCTGCAAAATTGAGACTATTATGGTCTAAGGTTTAAAACATGGCAGAAGGTATTAGCAATAACTTGGTGCTTGGGGATGGAACTACCACTTAAAAATAAATTGTCCAGCCCCTACCAACACCCATTACTGTGAGGAGTCTGTTGCAGATCAACTCTTGCAGTCTTCCAAAGAGGGTGTTTGGGTGTTTTCAACAATAACCATCCAATCAGTCAGTACGTGTAGCTGTAGCCCAGGCTGAATGTCTCAGGTTTGCTGGCTCCTGTAATTTTAATGACGCTCATCCTGTGTGTTCCAGATGTTCAGTCACTCTGAGTCAGTTTGTTAGTGTCTACTGTCACTCTGGAGCTGTTGTGGGAATAGCTGTCACTGTCTGCTTTGGTCTCTGAGCAAGGGACTGACTACCTGCAATCTGTTACCCATTATGGAGCAAAACAGAATAGTTACTGGGCTATCAAACTCCTTCGCAAATTCTGTAATTTACCTTTGTTTTGCATCTTTGTGCTGAGCCCTTTGAAGAAAGAGGATTAGGTCCCATCATTATGTCCTCGGTAGAGAGGTGAGTGTGTGCGTGTGTGAATGAATGTTTGTGTGTTTATTCATAAAGACCATTCCAAATGAGCAGACTGAAGGAGACCTGTATACAGTACTTACATGTGTGCAGTGTATCAACATGGACAGGATGCCTCAACAATGGACCAACTATGGCACAAGTGTGTCTGCCTTCCAGGAAAACATTTGGGTCAGCCTGTAGACAGGAAGACATACAAGATAAGGATTGCAGATAAGTAAGCCAATGCTCTGATAGAATACATCAGGCGGATGGGCCAGGAAATATATAGAAACTCTCTGCAGACTGTTTTTTTTTTAACAAGCTGTACAGCAATGTTTCATTGTGTTTGTAATAGCAAGCCATTACATGTTTACAGTGAAATGAGGCCAATTTGTCTCAAGAACATAAATTATCCAACACAGGTCTGCAATAGAAGGAAAAAGTGCAGCTCCAACTCAGCAGGCAGAGAATGGTGTATATATTTGACTGAATACAATTCAAGTTGGGGAGAGGTATGTGTGTGTGTGTGTGTGTGTGTGTGTGTGTGTGTGTGTGTGTGTGTGTGTGTGTGTGTGTGTGTGTGTGTGTGTGTGTGTGTGTGTGTGTGTGTGTGTGTGTGTGTGTGTGTGTGTGCGTGCGTGCGTGTGTGTGTGTGTGTGCAAGTGTGTGTGTGCAAGTGTGTTCATGTCTTTTCGTGTGTGTATAGCAAAGACATTACTGCTTACTAAAATTCACTCTTTACTCAATGTTGTCAACAGTATTTAATCATTAGACCAATTTATAGCCATCCCAATCCTTTAGCTTTCATATGACAGGTGAAAAGAGAAAACCAGTGTACCTTTTTATTCTCCGGAGCTTTTTCCAGAAATTGCTTGCTGACAGAAAACAATATGTCACTGACAAGGGCTAGCTCAGAGAGATGCAGACAATTCTAAGCGCAGAGGGGCATTAACATAATAGTGGGTCTTAAAATAAATCTTGGAAGTAGCACAGAAGTAGCACACGGCTCCCACCCACCAACCACTCTAATGGGGCTAGAGAGCTTTCAGACAGACAGCTGGAGAGCACTGAGCACCACATGAAGCCTAACTCCGACCCATTTGAAAGAATGGCCACGGAAGTATAGGACGGATGAATACAGGGCACAGGTAATTGGGCAGAGTGGCCCGGAGCAGTAATTTGCTGCTACAAAAGGATGCCTACATTTGAGAATTTTCTCACATTTGTGGCTAATGTTACAGATGGGCAAGGGAAAGAGAGAGAAAAGAGGGGAGAGAAGAGAAAGAAAGGAGACAGAACATTCTGCTAGGGATAATGATATGAATTGGTTCGGGAGGCAGAGGGATAATGAGCTCATTACAAGAAACCCTCCCAAGTTCTTGATTGAGGCCACAGGTAAAACAGCATGGATGTTTTTTTTGTATGGGTGTTTCTTCTGGACACAGATTAAGCCTAGAATGAAAGATTTATCATATAACATAATCATCAAATTGTCACAAAATAGAATCATACATGTCAGGTGTGTGATGGAGTCAATGCACTGGTCATGCAAATATGAGAGCATATTGAGATCCTTCCTAGTAAAATCTCTCGTTAGACATTTTCTCTTGCATTGTACACTCAAATAAGAGACTTGTTTGTTTTTCATCCCTCTAAGACAACAACATCATTTATTCTCTCTTAGATAAAAGAAATGGCCAGATACGAGATCAGGATATGCCCTTAGGATTGAACAGCGCGACTAAGGTTTGTGATGGGTTGATGAGATTAACACCTCGGGTATACAGGCAAGGAAGGGCGATACAGAACAAATGTTTGGGCCCACTGCAGGCTGCTTTAATATGTGAAACCCAGGTGCAGAGGGTGTCAAATACAATTCACTACTTTCTTTGATCATTTTAGTCTTTTAACCATCAAATGGCAAACAGTGTCGTCTGATCAATTAATTGATTACTCCTCTGCAATGAGAATTTGAATGGGCTCCATTTGATGTCCAATCTTTTTCAACCAATGAGAGATTCATATCCGTTGCGTAACCTGCAACATTTCATTCTCATGCAGTCTGACACAACATAACTTGTGTGCAGACATTTCACAAAGTCACCATCCCTTCAGGCCAGGTCATTGTATGTCAACCTGTGCTTTGCTCAGCCGTCTGGATAACGAAAACAAATAATGTTGCTATCTTTTCTTTCAAAGTGACATTGAACAGTGAACCGGCTGACACTAAACCTAAGTCATCTTATTTGAAAGTTGTACATTTTGGAACCAGGTGACTACTCTCTCTCTCTTGGATGGATTTTGATTGAATGTGGTGAAATGCTTGGCACGCACATGTTTGCACAGTGGAAAATGTCATTTTCCCCTCTCTTTTTTTCCTTTCCTCATCCTTTGAAATCCCTCATTCAATTTCTTTCCTCTGAAATTTGTATTAGGCATATTGTAATCAGGTATTTTTGCATGCAGCTGAGTCAAATTAGGATAGAAAGAGGAAGAGCATTTGCATAGTTATTCCTTGCAACACATCTGTTTATCTCTTTACCACTGCCATCCTTGTCAGGTAAGAATTATGGATTGCATTTGACCTTTGTCAAACCGCTTTACATAGTATGGGGATAGCTTACCTTACCAATCACAAATGTACAGTAGCACTCACTGGAAGATGCACTGAATATACTTCACTGTATATGCCATTCAGCCAATGTTTTGTCCAAAGCAACTTATGGTAGCCTTAAGTAATGACATACATTTTTGTGAATATGGTCCCAGTGGGAATTGAACCTACCTAGTGTTGTCAGCACCACACTCTTACTACAAGATCTTGGCTGTATTTGAACATTTTTATGTGAAAGATTGAAATCACACTTCCATCCCAGCATATGAAAGATTCAATCAATATCATTGTATAGCACTCCTCAAACCCCATTTCATCATCCTGATGGTGAAATTCCATTTCAAACTGTGCAGATCATCTGCTGCTGTTATTCTCCTCGAGCTTCATTCAATATGAATGCACCCACATCTCCTTCTGTCTTTTGCCTTCACATATTTATGAGACACAATATAACAATTTCATGAGGCTTGTGCTAAAGGGAAGGAGAGTAAAGGTTCTAACTAACAAAAGCTTTATATGCAATATCATTTCCCAAAGGAATGTAATGTGAATGTTCTCACTAGTCACAAACAGGCTGAATCAGCATTGTTTTCCCATTATGTTGGTATACTTTGGCAATGTGACAACAGTGTGTTGAATCAATGTGGAAGATGAATTGGGTATAGTCATCAACATCAAATTTCATCAAATTTCTTTAACAACAAAAAAAGACAATGAAAGGCTAGCATTTAGTTCATTTCACATTAGATTCATGTTGCATGGTGCTTTCTTTCCTTGAAGTTGTCTCAACTTGTTCACTAATCAGGGGAAGTCCTTTTTGGCATGTTTTGCTCAAGGGTGAATTGTGCCCTTGAGTGAGAGTGAGCAGGACCCATGTAAATACTTCGAAACAATGTATTCTTCTGAAATAAGATGGACATGCACACACACGCAGGAAAATGAGGAGAAAAAAAGTCCAACTTTCTTTCAACTAGTGAAAAGTCTTATGCAACAATGTAACTTACTCCAAATGAATGTTGGATCAATGTTTCACATTGTGAAGAGAGAGGGAAAGATGAAACCATGTGTTCTAATCAGAATTCCGTCAGGACACTTGTTGAAAGCAAAAGAGGCTTTTTCAGTGGATGAAAAGAACTGGATATTTCAGTGGAGAGCACACAGCCTTTAAGGGTTAGTGTTGCTAATTAAGGCTAGGTTCATTCAGATTCCAGGCGAGGAAACGATCACATTGGGCCAGTGTAATACAAACACACTCATTCACGCACACACACACACACACACACACACACACACACACACACACACACACAAACTTCCATCATTACCAAAGTTGTCATGGAAACAACCTAGTTCCGGCTGGCACCAGGCTTGTGTGCTTGCATTTTCAGGGTTTGAACTAAACAAAGCATTGGGGCTCTGCCCAGGGACTGTAGAGCATGAAATGTCCCATACTGTAGCTCCCATGAGGAGCAGTAACAGCTACATTAGTTTGAAGGCTGGGTATCAACAACATACCCTGTCAAGAAGTCTGACAGGTGCATAAATAGCCATTTACACTGCAGTGAGCCACTGGAAAGTAGAGTAGAGCATTGTAGGGATGGTAGTAATATCATGCCACTGCAGATGCTTGTACTGAATCATACAGGTAAACAGCAGGGTAAACAGAAGACTGTACTACGGTACACTTTAAAAAAAAAGTTCGACCTGGAACCAAAAAGGGGTTTTCAGCTCATCTTGTGGGAGAACCCTTTGAAGAACCCTTTTTTTATACAAGTGTATTTTGACTACTATTCTATTTTGAGAATATCATCCCTATCCTTCAAAGGCCCATTCCATCTTCATACAGTGCTCAGCTTCTGATAACAATATTACCTGCAGGGTCGAGCAGAGAACAAGGGATTTGAGGAGAGAGTGACAGCTAGTTCACCGGTTTGAACTGGTTCTACAGTACCTGCACACGTTGCCAAACCAAAACAGAGGACTGTTTTGGGAATGTTGCAAGCACCTTTGATCTCAACTAGAGATTACCAGCAAGTGGATGTGTTTTGGCAATAAGGTGAATAGATGTATCCTACCCCAAACATTTACATTATATTCAGACTAAAGGCATTATTAATCCTGTCGCGTTTGTCTTTCTTGTTCCTGCACCTCGACCACTGCTGTGATAGGGTGGGTGGCAAAGCGCCACAGGGTTTTTCTCCATTTGTTTCTATGGGAGAGATAGTACACCCCTTTGGCAGTGGGCCTTCGAGCCTGGTGGGAAGGTTCAGAGTGGTGCCCTTACATGGTATTTCTATTACATGCAGCACTGTTCAGCTTGGTTGGAGCATCTGACAGTTACTGACCCAATATGTGGGCTTGAGGGGACACATGTCATAACCTTGGACAGGACAATTATGACAATGATGAACATAGGCACTTTGGCTCCCTTCTGCAAAAATAATATTTTGTCATCTGACTGAAAATAATTGCAATTATGTAGGTCTACTTCACTTTGAAAGGTATTCTAACAAATCCTCAATGCCATTCAACTTCACACAAATTTGAGTATAATCTTGTCCAAATTGAAGATAAGATTGATAAAAAAAAAATAGGTTGTGTGGTTATCCACTGTATACATTTTGGATTAGATAGATATGGTGTTGACAGATAAGACAGATTGTGGTCCTTGTCTCCACTTGGAAGATTATTTAAATTGTGTAAATAGACCTACATTTATTGCTGATTCAATTGACACAGCATGCCATAAACTACTGGCATACAATCACCTAAGCCCCGCCCCCCACACGCTCTCACTCAAAAATTGAGCCAGAAGCTGAGAAAGCACCGTGGCGAACAGCGCTGAATTTAATTACATTTGATCACTTTTTTTTGCCTTTTTTTCTTCTAGTTAATGCATCTCGGATGTAAATCTTTGGACATGTTGGCTTGATTTTCTCCGCAACGCTGATTCGAATAGATCAGGTAAGCGATTCAGTTATCATTGCCTCAGACCACTATTCAGAGATGTTATGAGATTCCATTGCTATTGCAAACATGAGACGAGAAGCATGCTATTGATAGAGATATATTGATACAAATATAATTATATCATTGGCAGGAGTATGGTTGGAATGTTTGCACAGGTGGGATTTGATCCGCTTATATTTAGAACTGATGTTTACTGTACCTCAACCATGCATGGATCCATCCATCTGAAAGAGACAAAAGCATGCATTGCAAAGTTGCCTATGTTCAATGATATTTCATAGGTCATGGTGGTGGCATTTATTCAGTTTGGGTGTAACAGAACGACCAATAAATGCATTTCACTAAATCATGGAATTCACAGATTTAGAAATGTTTTGTCTTGTCTGATTTATCTTCATTTTGTATGCTATTATTAAGAGTAGCCTATCAGTGTGCATGGGATTTCTGTTACAATAATCTTGCAGGGATTGCACATTATTTCTACACATATTGAGGAGAAAGAAGTAGAGGACTGCCTGAAGACTATACATTTACATCATGCACCTATAACTAATAGTCAACACACTTTGTGCAACAATAGTCCATTAATTATTTGCACATTGGTATAAGCAATTGATATATACAAAGCTACTGTAAAACATAAAACTCTTTATTAGCACTTTACTTGTCCCTCGCTGAATCCTGAACATTTTGTATATGCTTTGGTAATGTTGTTATGTTAAAGACCAGAATACACTTTATAATGGTGAGAAACAGTGAGATGGTGAGTTATTTCTCTATTGCTTCACATTCTTAGCCAGAACTTTACAATAGTAGATTTAATGGACTGGTGATCTTACACAAGTGATAATTTCCTTGGTGGTGTGGCATTCCAAATTAATAACTAAAACCAAAAAGTGCATTGATTTTACTCCCACTGGCCAGTCTGATTTCAGAAAAGAAGCAGTGGCTTTTCTTATCACACAGCCGCCGATTAGTTATGAATGCCAAGTAACCCTCTGTATCAGGGTGAATTTAGTATTCATTGATTTTTGATGTACAGTGTTCACATCAGCTGTAAAAGAGCCTCAGGCAACAAGATCAGAGAGGCGACAGGAGAGGCCAGGAATAAGGCACAGCCTATACCTGGAATTTACATCGCCACATTGATTGGTTAGAAAACAAGCCCCAATCTGTTTTTTTTTTTTGTTTTGTTTTTTCATTATGGTGAACATTCTTCCATTGTGACTCCACTATGGATGTTTTTCTTGGCCTACCAGCCTGTTTGCGGTTTCTCAGCTCACCAGTCACCCAATACGAGTTACTGCTCTTAAGGAGCAGGAACACAAAACCAATTGGGCCTGTACTGTATGTCATAGCATTCTGTCTCTCTGCTCAACATACTGTATTATACAGTAAATGCAGCTAACATGGCAACAGTATTATCTGGTGCAGGAGATCGTGATATAATCTGTAGTCTGTATACTTATGGACTGTCTGCATATCACATCAGTTGATTTGATCAAGTCATCATCTTAAACGTTCACTACCCACAGTGTTTTCACTGTTTCTCATAATGCTTACACTGAGACTTTTTGTCCCAATTGTCCACCCTTTTCCCTGAAGTGTACACTTGGGCACACTCGCACATGGACTTCAAAGCATAGGATAGGTGTGTGTATGATCTTTTAAATCAATCTTATGGTTTAAAATCCATCTAGGGGAGTGAGTGCACAAGTGGGAGGCAGGGCGAGAGGCAGATGCAGGGGAGGCTAACAGACCCTGGCAGTCTCAGCACTTTTATTTCCCTCAGGCTTCTTTAACGCCAGTCTCGGGTCATGCAGCCACACACACTCAAGGGTCCCTACCTTCAGATGTGAGACAATTGTGAATAACTCTAACCCCAGACATGTTTGTGCAGCAACCCTTCAAAGTCCCTCTGACGTCTCACCTCCAGACCTGTAAACATCTGTCATGGTCTCTGTCGGGTTGCCCTATATCCTTTGTGTTGTTCACCTGGAGAGACATGTGACAGGTGTGAATGAATGTCTCCGCTCATCTATACTCAGCTTTGCCGCCCTAAGGGCCTCACCTGCCCACCTACCTCCCACAATGCTCTACCACAGTATTTAACCTGCGTTTGACCACATCGGTTGAGGTTAAGAATAACCTATTTTCCGAGAGTGACCTGGCATGTCTGCAAAGAAAAGTGCCTCAGAATAATCAAAGGCCAGTCACAGTTCACACAACACACCCAAGACAAAATGGTACCTACAAGCGGAATTATTTGCTAAAATGTCGATGAAAAGCAATAGAAGGTCTTCTATTTGGGGTCTATCTTATATCAGGGTCATAAACTCAGACAGTGATACATGTTGTCTAATTTAATAGAGGGTGTGAGATGCAGTTGGGGGAACACCTTATCTCATTAATCATCACTGACGATGTGGGGAAGGTTACTGTAACAACCTGCTCTGTGTAGCAAGCATGGTTCCATTTCTGGCTATGAGTTAGCTCCTTGGTGTCAATTGTTCAATTAATTTGGAGCTTTCTTTTCTTGTGCCAGCATGCAGGAGACCTCAGTTGTTATGAGATCGAATTTATTTTGATCAGATTCACTCACAAGGCTTGACACAAGGTCTCAGAACACGCTGTTTCTCTCCTTAGAATATAAGTAATTAGAGCTTGTGTCTGGAAATGCAAACTGGGAACAGGGAACAGAACTGCTTTGTTGGTTTGAATGTTGCTAAAGGGCAATTCCACGGTAACAGAATGACCCTGGGTTTTGATTTTTCACTTTCAATCCTAGGCTAAACAAAAACCCTTGATAGCAAAGTTTAACAAACTATACAACTCTATGCACAAGGACTACTTCTAACAATTCCAACAGAAAAACCCCCCCATGTATTTTAAGAACTGTACAGCTTCAAAGTTCGGGAATGGAATGACCCTAAAATCTCCCTGTTTTTTTTTTTAAGATTCATACTGTATATGTCTGTAGAAAGATTGGGGTGTTAGCTATCATATGATACCTTGAGTTTGAAAATATCCATTTTAGTTGTTGAGCTACAGTAAGTGAAGTGTATTTATATTCGGTAACAGAATGACAATGATTTATGGATTTGAATGTCATTTTGTACATGATGATGTAGCTAAAATAGGGAAACAAAGATTTATATATATAATATAAGTTGATATATAATATATATTATATATCAACTTAATAGGGAAATTGATAAAAACTCACAAAACACAAGAAACATAAATCGGCCTTTAAAACTCGTGTTTTACTTGTTTAATGTGATTCAAATCAATGACATTTGTTGTTCTTAATCTTCTTCATTTTTCTTCATTATACAAATGAACCCGCTTTTGCCACCAAAAAACTGAATTTGAAAAAAGTTAATACAAGTAGGCATATGTCATGTGCAGACACACAGAGAGACACCTAATCTGCTCTTAGTTTGCCTCAGAGATAGCCTTTGCAAAATGGAAACATTGTGAGAAGGATCCTAAGAATCTGTCTCAGGGACACCACAATATGTGTCAGTGTGCTCTTTAATGCAATTTGGTAGACGTGTTACACAACACATATTACATAATTCTCAATGGAAATTATCTACATATTTGTAGCTCTACATATTTGTGTGATTTGCTGGCTTTGCTTTCCCTACTATAAACAACAATGAAGTCATTTATTGTAGCATGAGATGAGGATGTTGATGCTGTGCTTGGTGAGGATGCTGATTCAGTGGTTTGCAACTACTACTGTATGATTTACCCCAGTTTTTTGCCTGTCTCTGCCCTTTTGGGGTCCATGCAGAACCCTCTGTGAAACGGTGAAACCAAAAAGAGTTCTACATAGAATCCAAAAAGGTTTCTTCAAAGGTTCTCCCACAGGGACAGCCGAAGAACCCTTTTATGTTCTGTTCACCCTGTACAATAAGTGCATGTAGTCAATTCAATTTCAGTAATTCTAATTTGATTTGGTCATTCTATTACCACTTTGGCAACAGAATGACCAGTTTTAATCACTTATTAATTCATAAACTAAATCAATATCAGTAAAAACACGACATGTGTTTGGTAGGTCTAGAGAAATTTGAAAATATCTTACACGTATGTAGGTTTTTGGTGACGGAATGACCCGGAGACTGGGCAATGATTCTCAAATTTACACAAGCCAAACCATTTCCTAAAAAAACTAAATATAAGTGATATTATTAATTGACCAGGGTCTATACTTGAACATTATTGAGGTTTGATGTTTTAACACCTTTTAACACCCTTTAAATACTTTTTCTGGTAGATATATTCCATATGTTTGACCAGATGTCAAAGCCTTTGCTTATCCCTATTTCTTTGATGCAAGATGGTTGAGAAATGAATTTCTCACTTCTTTTCCCAAAAATATAGACTCTTAGCTTTCATTTGACAACCAATTTGATATGCTCTGATGAATTTCCCATTTTGGTCCTAATGGGTCCTTTTACACGGAACTGCCCTTAGATGCCTAAAGTCGGTACACATGAGATTATTTTCCAACAGATCTGTCACCACTAACTCAAGATAAAGTGTATAAAAAAAAGGTTGCATACCTGAAAGTGTATATTACTACATTCAATTCAGGGCCTTAGTTACAGGCTTTATCATTGATAATTACTCATAAATAAGGACCCATTATGGTAGGGGCCCACCATTTTTCCTGGTCTGGCCACGTGGAACCAGGGCCAGGTCGTAGTCATTCTAGAACCATAAATAACTTGTTTTCCCCCCAGGTCAGGTCACATGGTCAGACAAATCTCCTGGCCTTAGTCATTACAACTCAATGGTGGAGCTGAAGGCTGAAGTTTGTGGTCGGGAGGCCGAGACCTCTGTTGGGAGGAGATAGCATCCAGACAGGGCCAGAGGGGTTAGAAGGATGATCATCTGATCTCCACACTGCCCTGGGGAGCCTGCCCTGTACAGTATGTGACTCACTCGTCCCTCATCTAGAAATTACTCAGAAAAACACAATTACTCAGACAAACACAATGAAAAAAGAACTGTTTGTTGGTCCCCTGTGTTCCTGTCCATTATTGTTCCTTCCCAAATGCTACAGCTAGTGTGTGAGACTGATCGATGGCCTGTCAGTGGAAATGATTTCGCTTTCTTTCTGATTTACTGTCGCACATTTGGATATGAGAGCAGCTTGTGCAGATTGCCAGCAAGTCTACTCATCCCAAACATTCAGCTAAGAGCTTTTACTCTCGCTCTTTTCACTGCCATCTCCCCTGTAGTACTTGAGAGCAACACTGACATACTGTAAGTGATGTGTGAGCCATAACAACGTGTCTCTACGATTTATTCACATTTGCTGTTCAGCTCGCTGTTTTCATGATTCTACACCTTCTACAAGGAAATGGGTTATCTGCAGCAATGTGGGTGTTGGATCTTGACATGAGCTGAAAGGAAGGGAAGGCTGGTGGGAATGATTTATCTTTCCTGTAAATTACCCTCATAACCAATTGTATCTGACAGGCTTTCAGTGGTGTTTCAGCTAGGAAGCTCTAGCTTCCTTGCCTCCCACACCATGAGCTTTAGTCATTTCTGAGGTGCATTTTGTGTTTCTGCAATAACAATACAGGGCTGACTGCTGAATATCCACTCAGCATATGAGGGGTAACAGAAGTGACGGGATATGTCAGTGAAGATGGAGGATAGCATTTTGTCAGCAGAAAGAGGACAGGGAAATCATCCTCTCCACTGAGGACCTCCGGCTGTCTCTCTGGAATGACTTCTGTAGGCCTGCTGTGTGTGTGTGTGTGTGTGTGTGTGTGTGTGTGTGTGTGTGTGTGTGTGTGTGTGTGTGTGTGTGTGTGTGTGTGTGTGTGTGTGTGTGTGTGTGTGTGTGTGTGTGTGCGTGTGCGTGAGATAGTCGTGTGTGTGCCAGAGACTAGGTCCTTTTGCCAAAACCTGGCTGTGGCCTATATTGTGAGACCAGCTGGTGTGTTAAGAAGGGCAGCGGTTCCCAAACAGGCTGGAGATGTCTGTCTAGATTCAAGATTCAAGATTCTTTATTTGTCACACGCATACAAGTATACAGTGAAATGCAAAAGTGACAGTGCCAGAGTAGTGCAACAATACATTTTAAAATAGAATAAAATAAAATCATTTTGACCTGGTCATTTTGAAAGTAGCTCGCAAGCCGAAAAAGTGTGGGCACCCCTGATCTACAGCATAATATCTGCTCTGTCTCTGATGGAGTAGTAGGAAAACAAGCCATATATCTTCCTCTCAGTCTCTTGATGAATCATATCAGTTATCTGAGGCATAGCGCAATCTTCTGCAGCTGTGATTACTGTAGCTGTTATACGTCTTCTATTTATTTTCTAAAGTTAATGCTGTTCTTCTCACCTACATCTCAAATTTACCATTAGGATCAGGAGGAATCATCTGAGAAAGGCATTGGGTGTTACAGAGATGGTATTATATCTATTGAATTAATGTGCACTTGATGGGGCGTAGTTGGAGTGTTTGGGCAACCAAATGGCAGAGCCATGAAACTAGCCTGGTTAACCCACATGTTAGTATTTGTTATCTGGTGGAAAAGCATGTAGAGGGTCATAGCTCCTGGGTAAAGCTGCTCTATCTGATTAAAGGCAGATGTGTGACCTTTGACCTCTGTGTTTTTATTAGGGGATAATTTAATGGAATAAAGGGCCTGCATTTTAGTCCTGTTTGCTCTGTGTAGTGTTATTTCCACAAAAAGACAATAAATGTAAATGGTCTAGCTTCAGCATTATTCAATCAAATGACGCGAATTCACTCTTAGAATTACTAAGCCAAAGAAATGTAATTGTATCTCCTTTTTACTTTTTTCAGTTATTCTTTTCAGTGTTTCTTTGTCGCTTTTCTGTTATGTAGCGAGTCCTGGTGCAGATAAAGATGATTATTTCTGTTTAACCTTCCGTGTCATTCACGCCAGCCCGCTGCACCGGCTGGCTGGAGAAGATGAAAGGGTCTTTGAAGATGTGCTTTGTGTGGTTAAAAGCCCTGGGAGCGGCTCTGTAGGCTCTAGCACTGCGCTGCCAAAGAGTCAGCCTCCTACTCTATCTGCAGCACGTTTCAGCCCCTTTGTTGAAGCCCCCTCCTCACCCAACCTTATGATTACCCGCCCAGGGCAAGGGCATGCCAACACTTAACCAGGGCTGTAGTTTGACCCCCACCTGCCCCCACCTTTATCGTTCACTCTCTCTCTCATACACATTCTTTTTCTTTCTCTCAAACATACAGTACTCTCTATTTTTCTCTGTGTTTTTTATGTTTTATTTTATATTTTTACTATTGGCTTTTTCTAATTATGCCAATATGATCAAGTCTTGTTTTCAAGTTTCAAGTCCTAGCTTGTCCTCATTTCATTTAGAATTCAGGTTAGTTGACGACAATTATTATTAATATGTAAAATGACATGTAAAACAGATATATTTGCCCAGTTTGGTGAAGGAAGATATTATTTTGCCTATAGAGGAAGGCCTAACGGCTATTTTACAACGTCTGTTTGAAGCTTTCAGGTACCGTATTTTGTTCCACAATTTTAGCTCTTCTGCTCAGTTCCTCAGCTCCTCCTATGCTCGTCTCCTTCTCTTCCGCTGCTGTGTATTTAGTGAAGCGTTCAACAAAGTCCAAACACAACAAGGGGCCAATTCCAAAGCAATTTGAAAGATGTTTTCAATTAGCAAATGCTGTGTGAGAACTACAGGTAGTGCTTTGGTGCTTCAGCTGCTGGCATGTCACAGCCTGCTCCTGTTTACCTGCTAATACAATGAGTGCCACTGTTCCTGTTCATTTAGTCATCCATTCAGTGTTCCCTCCCATTGGGTAAACAACTAGGCAGGGTTGGCGTATGAATTGGGTGAAGCAGCTAAAGCAGGTTTCGATAGTTTGATAACAGTGTGCTGCCGACACACATCCACACAATACAGGAATTCAAAGATTAAGTATTTTTCTAGAGAAAATAATTTCTCTGGATGCAAAATGGGCACACCAATTATGTAGTTCAGATGTATCCCAAGCAATGTACATCACCAGTGTGGTTTTTGAAAGAACTCCCACTGTGGATAATTATGGTGATTTTCCTGCTGTGGACTGGCAGTGGTACAGTACAGCTCCCCAACAGCTGACTATTGTGTACAACCTCTGCCTTTTGAGAATATAAAAGATATTTGACCTTAAGGGGTGGTTCACTTTGTTGTTTCACATACTCTAGTGTACATGTGCTGTGGTCGATTGATCCAGACCAGAGGGATATGGGCAGGACCACAATGTGAAATTTGTTGGGTGTCAAATGAAAACTAGTCTTTATTGTTTGGGAAATTAAGTGAGAATTACATATCTCATCCATCTTCCATCATAAATATAGGGAAAAGCAATGGCTTTGACTTCTGGTTAAACATAGGGAAAAGCGTCTAAGAAAACATATACCAGAACAAGTCTTGTGTTTAGAAAAAGGTGTTTAGAAAAACATCAAACCTCATTAATGTTCAAGTATAGACCCTGGTCAACTAATATCAACACATATTTTTTTCGGACAGCCGGTGGTAAATCTTACAGCAGTTGTTACACTGCATGAACATCCTCACCAAGCACCGCATCAACATCCTCATCTCATGCTCCAATAAATGGAGCCTTCATTGTTGTTGAGAAGAGTGGGGAAAGCTAAGCTCGAAATCACACACACATGTAAGTGCAAGTAACTTCCATTGAGAATTATGACATACATGTTGCACACAACAAAACAACTACAGAAATGACATCAAAGGATGCATCTTCATCATTAAAGAGCGCACTGACACATGTGTGTTGTGTCCCAAAGACAGATTCTTAGGACGCTTCCCACACCAGTTGTAGACAGTAAAGAACGTTTCCATTTTCCAGAGGCTATGCAAACTGGGAGCAGATTGGGAGTCTATGTGTGTGTCTGTACAAAAATACAAGTAGGCCTGTGTGTATGACATAGGCCTACTTGTATTTTATTCCTCAAAATATTTTTTTTGCATGTAGGCTATTTGCATGTGGGAGTTGACGGCATCCTGTGCTGAACATATCTTGTTGTCCCAACCTCTCTTAGGTCTAATCCTGAGCACTGCCAGGTTGGCCCCAAGGGGGCGCTGTAGGACAGGAGGAGCACCATGACCCCCCCGACCATGAAGCAGTGGCGGCAGCTGGTGCTGGCTGGGATGCTAGCCTGGCTCCTCCTCTTCCTGGCCCTGCTCTCCCACTTCCTGGACCCTCGTGCCATGGTGCCCCGCTCCCGCGCCACCTCCTCTCTCACCCACCCCGAGACCCGCCGTCTGGCTTCCATCCAGGGCAGCCAGCGTGAAATCAGGGCCTCCCCACCAGAGACCTCCTTATCCTTCTCCTCATCCCCCCCCCAAGTCAACCAAGACCCCAGTTGGGGAGACCAGACCCAGGGAGGGCCCACTCGCCACAGCCGCGAGGAGACCCAGGAGGGTGACCCCCGTGTGGACCCCCAGGCACTGGCCGTCTGGTCCAATTTCAGAGACGGCGTTGATGGCGGGATTGGGATCGTCCGAGACCTGACTCGGACCCGTGACTCAGGGGTCTGGAGCGAAGTAAGCGAGGAGGAAGACTGGGAAGAGAGGAGGAGGAGGAAGAGGAGGACAAGAAAACGGAGAAGGCGGAGGGGTAAAAGATGGAGCATGGCAAGATCTGAGAGGGCTGAGGAGGACCCGGGTGAGGACTACTACTTCTCCAAGTCCAAGGCGGTGGTCCAGCGGCTGTGGAGGGGCAATGCGTCAGCGGGAATGCTGAGTCCCCGGCTGCAGAAGGCCATGAAAGACTACCTAAGTGCCAACAAACACCAAGTGGCCTACAAGGGGCGCCGCAGGAGCAAACAGAGTGGCCTTGAGGTGCTGTGTGAGCTGAAGAGGCAGGCCAGAGTGAGTACGCTGGATGGGACTGAACCTCCCTTCGCTGAGATGGGCTGGGCCAAGATGGTGCCCCCCCGGCCTCTGGAGGAGCTTCATGGGTCCCAGTTCAAGACCTGTGCTGTGGTCACCTCGGCTGGGGCCATCCTCAACTCCTCCCTAGGAAGAGAGATTGGTGAGTGCAAGGAGTCAATAATATCCTTATGCACAAGGATTGTAAATGATCCTGGATGTAGATGCTATTCAGGTGAAAAGCTTTTTTAGGTGTTTCAAAGACTATTCAGCTGATACCATGTACATTTTGAAATTATTGATACAATTCTGCACTTTTAAATTAACCCTTGAAGTGACAAAACATGCTTTGTTAGTATTTTCTATTGTTTCTATTGGTGACACAATTGATTAATCAGGTTATCTAGGACAGGAATTGCACTTATTTACAGTTGAACTGAAAGTTGGACCAAATTGAACAAAGCCTGAACAAAGCCGTGAAAAATACACATTCCCCTAATGTGGCTATTACAGAAAGGAGTTACAGGCCTGCCACTGGTCATAGGCTCATGATAAGATTGAAGAAAGGTCTTTGTTGGGGCTACTGAATGGGGTGGAAGATTCAACATTCTTGTTAAAAAGGTTTTGCTGCTCTCCAGTGGTTGAGTTTTGCAAGTTGCGGATGAGAGTCAGGACAGGCCCATCTGTAAAAGCATTGCATGTAGATCTGAAAAGGAAATGGGATAGTAGTAGCTCTTTCTTGCTTTCTGATGGGCTACAGTAGGTGGAATTTACATGCAATTACTTATGTTAAATGTTGCTTTACCATGTACTTATCCAATCTTTTCCAATCTACATGTGCCTACAGGATACTTAGGGTTGATTCTTATAAACAGTCTAGTTTACCATAGCCTAAAAAACATGGCATCATGTGAGGTAAATGTAGGGCAATGATTATGTATATTTTTTGCGTGCTCACTTGTCTGCCTCTACAGGGCTCAGGACTTCCTCATGGGCTCAGTAGAGCAAGCCCCTTACCAACACTATTGCTGAGTTGGAAAATGTTTTAATTATTTGCTATAGTAGATAATGCTTCTGACAATATTGACATGTTTATCAATGGAATTACCGAGCATGTTTGTGATTATTATATCATTTTGAAAGGTTATATCATTTTATTGTTTATTTACCTAGTATATACTCAACAAAAATCTGGTAAAGTGGTAGGCTAATTACCTAATAGTTACACAATAATTACACTTTGGTCTCTAAGCAGCCTAGCTGGTAGTTACCAAGTAAGTATCAAGAGTTACCATGTAATTACTACTAAATACCAAATAAATACCAGCTGAAACAGGGCTGTCAGATAAAGGGTTACCGATCATTTACATATTTCAACCCATTGTGTTTTTTAATCCTTTCTTATTGTGTGTGCTGCTATCTCAGATTGTTATAGTAATGGACATTTTGATTGGATTTGGAAATTGCCGTTCTGATGCTTATACTGCGTGAAGTTTCTGTGGTACTATTGGGTGATCGGATGTACATAACTCATGTTAATTTTTCACTGGCCTCAGATTCCCATGAGGCTGTTCTTCGCTTCAATGCTGCCCCCACTGAGGGCTATGAGAACGATGTTGGCAACAAGACAACCATCCGCATCATCAACTCTCAGGTGAGCCCACCCCCACCCAGTAATTGGTCTTACTCTTCTTTCCTTCCTGACCACTACTTTAAAAGGGCGTGGTTGGTGTAAACAATATGATGGAGACCTGTCAGTGATCATTGAATAAAGAAAATTAGGTATGGTAGGTCTTTTTCTACATTGAGAAAGTATGCAATTTCAAACACTGGTTGGGTAGGAATTCTTCTACCAAGGCTATATGCAGCCATTGGAAAGCTGCCCTATGAAAAAGGTTTGAGTAAAGCTGGAGAAAACCCAGTCAGATTATCATGCCAATCATTCATATCATAGTAGTCCCATAGTAGCTTGACACTTTACTATTAATATGTAGAGTATAACCTAATGTAAAATGTTTTGCCTCAGCGCCGGAAAGCTATGAGTGATTGCTTGTAATACCCTGCTCTGCAGATCCTGGCTAGGCCGAAGCATCACTTCAACACCAACTCATTGTACAAGGACGTGACTTTGGTGGCGTGGGACCCAGCGCCATACTCTGTTGACCTGCCCAGGGTAGGTCCCTCTCGCTGTCCGTCAATCAATCCCCTCAAAAGCCCCACAATGTACTGCGATTGTGACATGCAAATGCTTTTTTACTCTATAGTACATCACCAATAACTGGCAAACACACACACACACACACACACACACACACACACATCTCAAAAGTCCTTTCTCGATTCCTCTCTCCTCGCCTCCCTCTGAAAATGCGTTGGAGGAGAAGGTCAGAAGGGAAGAACCTATGACCTCCTTTTCCCATGCATTTTCAGAAGGAGGCGAAGAGAGAGGACTTGAGGAATCGAGGAAAGAGTTTTGAGATTCAGCCCGAGATATATCTTAGAGGATTGAATACTGTAAATATAAGCAAGATGGCTGGTCATTACCATATGATCACCATCAGATCTACAGAAGCATTTAAGGCTTTTTGACCAGATCTGTGACTTGGGATTGACTTGTACACTCCTTTCCTCGCCCCAGTGGTATCGGAGCCCGGACTACGACCTCTTTACCCCCTATATCGAGCGCCGGAGGCTCCAGCCGAGCCAGCCCTTCTATATCCTCCACCCCAAGTTCATCTGGCAGCTGTGGGATGTGATCCAGGGGAACACCCAGGAGAGCATCCAGCCCAACCCCCCCTCCTCTGGGTTCATAGGTACACAGAGCTGCCTCCAAGCCACCCGTCTGTCCGTCCGTCTGTCTATCAAACTGACACTGGGCTATACTTTCAAACACTTGGAGTTGTACTTGATTTAGTTTACCTGCAAAGGTATGGTCCCGAAACACCAATCGGGCACACCTCAAATACTTTAAAGTATTTGAAATACAGTATGTATTTGATCCAGGTCTGCCATCAAGGAAACTCTAATCAAAATATTAATTGAATTGTTACCATACCGTATTATTACTAGAATACTGTATGTATCAAGAGAAGAGATCATTGATGCAGTGATTCAGACAAGCTTGAAATGGCAAAAATATGCATTTTGAGTGACACTTGATAACAAGTTAAGGTCTTGATTCAGTTGATTACAGTAATTCTAACATATTTGTTAGAGCTGGATTAAAAAGGATTATTATTCCTTGTCCGTGCACCCTCAACCCTGGTATTTATTTAGAAGGTTACATGGCTAAGAGGGCTCAGGTGCTTATTGATGAGTGGCATTTTAGGCCATTATAGTTTTTCTTTATTCATTATTGCGATTATGCATTGTTCATAGCATGACCCTTATTGATATTACCGAACGTTGGGATGGGCAGAGTTGTGGGATATTGAGATTACTGCAATATTAAGGATGACCTTCTGATATGCAAAAAAGCAGAGCTATTCTCTCGGCAGCTGGTTGCACCTCAACTTGTCTGCTTGGCAGTCATTTCAAAATGAAATTAATTTTATTTAGTTTTGCTTCGGTTGTGTCCATCACACAACTATTCTTTTGCATTTTAATACTTGCTTGGATTATCACCGCTATTGCATGGAGTAGATGCACTATTGAGGACTTTTAAATAAATGGCAGTGCATTTTGGGTAATGCTTTTTCATTCATACTTCTTGCTGCTAGTGATTTTTGTGTGTGTGAGTGTGTCTGCGCAATCACTGTGGCAGCACGCTACCTGCCCTAAGCATGCTACCTACTGTACCGCCAGAACCCCTGCTCAGGGGAACTCTGGGTAAAAGGCTCAGAGAAATATACTCACCATCACCAGCAGTCAATGATGCATCACTCAAAGTGGAGTTTATATAGGTGCAGTCAATTTATTTATGTCATTGTTTGGGTTACAGTTGGTGTGAGGCAGTAGTGTTGCTGCTGTGCAATTTTTTGTGTGGCCAAAAACAAGCAAGTGTTCATGGGTGCTGCCACCGAGGGGTAGTGTTACGCCCAAACCCCCTGGTGGTAGGGGACCGCCGGCGCAACACAGGACAGTGAGAGCATGAACGAAGCAGACCAGCGACTACCAAAAATCTGTTCAATAATAATTTATTTGCAGCAGCACGGGACACAGAGAATGAGACACAACATAGACCCAACCCCCTGAGCTATGCAGCGACGACTAAAGGAAAAACCCCAGGAAAAAAACTAAATCTAAACTTATAACTCAAAAACAACCCCAAAACTAACCCCCTAAACAAATCCCCATGACCGGCGCCGAAGCACCTAAACAATACAAGGGTTAGCGTCGCCGCTCTATCTGATGTACTAATACAAGGGGTACCCTACGTGTTGTGCAGGACAAGATGTAAACCTGCAGGTTTGTAACTAATTACCCTACCTCTCGAACTCTGTGCCCGGCTGAAAAAAGAGAAAAAAACAAGGTTTACAAAAAGGTAAACAAACTGAAAAATAAACCAAGTGAAAACTCAGGAACATAAACTACATCCTAAACAAAGTATCAAAAAACAAAAGGAGAGCTGCCACCTCTCTAACTTAGCCAAACCAAATGAGGACTGCCACTCCTCTTGAGGAACCAAACAAAATAACTTAAATAGGGTGTGGTAGGGGTTAATTGAAGGATCCCAGCTGCCAGGCATTCCCACTGATTCACCTGACAGGAGGGACCTACTGGAACACAAGAGAGAAAGAACACAAACAAACAAAACACCCCAGGTCTAACAGAAAAAGACCTCTCCACCCGTAACAGGTAGCATTGCCTCCAATGCTGTTGATCACCAGGACCAGAGTTACTGTAAAAAACCTTATTTAGAAGCAGGTGTCAGCATGCAAAGACAGCTATAACACTACAGCAGCAGCAACATGGCTACCTTGACAGCATGTGGCTTTCATTATACTGCCCTTACAGCTCCAAGAGTGAGTGCAAGTGCATACATACTTTTGCACTCAATGTCTCTACATTTCCTTTAACTGAATTGGACCAGAATTGAGAAACACTGCTGACAAAATCATTTGGAATGTTTTGAAACATATCAAATTCATTGATGACATGCAGCTCATTGCACTTTGCACGGCTTATAACAGCTATGACAATGTCAATGTGTCAATGTCAATGTCTGCACACAACTCATACTGTTGGTCTGTTTAGCACATATTACATATAGAAAAGTTGTGGAACATACATGTTTTCTTTCAGAAACCCCACACTGCATCGTATCACTGCAAGACTGGTTAGGGAGATATGTACACCTTTACTGATTAACAGACCGACGGTGTAGACACGTTGGAGCGTGAGTAGAGTTTTCGGTGTGACTCCGTATGACATATCATCGTATAGTCTTTGGGCGACACCTTATGACAATGAGGGACAGTTTCACAAATCTTTCGATTTGTAGATTTTCTATTGAAGGTGTGATTTAATCGACGACCAGGCTTAATCTGTGACAGAGAAACCACCCAGTTTTTGGCTGACGGCAGGTCATTGCAAGTTTTGGAGTAACACCATATGACATGCTCTATCATTGTATAGAGTTTGTTGGTGACACCTTGCAAAGCAATACTGTGCGTGACACTTTATGACAGATCACTGTGCATAGAGTTCTTGGATGACCTAGTATAATAGATCTTGGAAGGGTCCATCCTGTCAAGAGCTGGGTTGGTGTTCTCGTTGCTGGTGCTGACCTCACAGTTGCCCACCACGGTGTTGCTGTACACCCGCCGGTTGTCCTTTCTGGATTCTGGTGGACTTGGAGGACTGGCTGTTATCCATGGCTTGCTGCTTGCAGTGGAAGAGGATGAGGAAGCACTTGTAAAACTGGACAGGGAGAAAGGGAGAAAGAGAGCGAGTGAGTGAGCGAGTGTGCATATGTGTGTGGTCCATGGGCCATGGTTAACCAGCCATCACAGACTGATTCCCTATACTAAATCACTTGATCCATACCCCCTACCCACTTTGGTAGATCTGAGAGGATTGAATAACGTGTAATATGGACACATTTCAGATTATGAAACTGCTTTTACCCATCCAAACCTACAGAAGTGTCATGGAGGTAGGGGCAATGAGTCAATATGAGATTGAGGATATGTTCTAGAGTCTGGTCCAGTAGTTAGTACTGCTAAGTTGAGATACAGGGCTGGTCAAAATCATAGACAGGGCTTCCAATGCAAGGAATAACAGTCCATGATATTGAAATAATATATGCAGTGCTATTTGACCATGTATAACCCTGTGGATGCTGTCGTTGCAGGCATCCTCCTGATGATGGAGCTGTGCCAGGAGGTCCACGTCTATGAATACATCCCATCACTGAGACAGACGGACCTGTGCCACTACCACGAGCGCTACTACGATGCTGCCTGCACGCTGGGTGCCTACCACCCCTTGCTCTATGAGAAAATGCTGGTCCAGCGCATGAACATGGCCTCGGAGCAGGACCTCAGTCGGAAAGGCAAGGTCACCCTGCCGGGGTTCAGTGCCATAGACTGTGGACCCTGAACTTTGACCTGGGCCATGGTGGCCAATAACAGGAGAGCAAGGGTACTTGCCTTATCAAACTTACACTAGAGGGGCAGAGGGCTGGGTTAGCACATCGCACACTGCCGTTAACATAGCCTTAAGAACAGTCAGACTGAAAGAGTGTCTATAGTACAATGGCAGCTGTGGCCATTAGGCCAGGGAACTATTTTGTCAGGGTGCAAATCGTTGAAATGTTTTCACAAGCTGTTAAACAGACTTTAAAAGAACCGACAGTGGGTGAATAAGTGTTTCCAATTAAAGGGTAACCCTGAAGTTATGCAGATTAATTCGTCTTGGTTTTTGCTGAGCCTGAAAAAGAAAAAACTGCTACTGATTAGAATAGCAATAGTCAACATTGTTAGAGGGTGCATTCAAGGCATGTGGATGTTGTGCTGTAGTTGTGTACTGAAGTAGTTCTTTGGGGATGTATTCCTAGAGGAACGGTCATCTTTTTTGTAAGATATCGTTTAAGATAAACTTGTGGTTACTTGTGGTTCTAATATAGCTCGGAAGGGTCCGGTTATGAAGACATTTAGAAAATGTCAGTTGACCCCAATTCAATACCGCCAGAGGCTTATTATTATAGGCTTTTTATTAATCAAATACTGATTTTGAAGTGCATTTTAATAAAAAATTAAAGACCCTGTACAGTGCAAATCGAACAAAATTATATTTTTGCTTTCCACAAATAAAGAGGAAGTTGGAGCTGGGCATGAGCCATATTTTAATATTCATGTGGCGATCAACAAGAGGGTTTGACAGAGGATTTGATTGTGTTAACAATAAACAAAAGCGGTTTTACAGAATATTTGGACAGAGGGAGAGTGTATGCATTTCAGCTGTTAAAAGTGTGAATTAGCCAGAAACTGGTCTTTTAAGTCTTATTAATTAAGACTTGGTTTAAATGTCTTTGGTTTGTAATACGGGCAACCTTATTTTGTCTACCAGAGATGGTAGTATCACGCCTTCAGTCATTGACCACTCACTTTTGGACAATTTCCACACAGACTTCCACAATCAGAGTATGAACTCTTTATTGCAATGTAATATGGCTTAAACCTCAGAAGTGTTCCTTTTTAGTTCTGCTGGTGACCACATGAGGACATTTGCATAATGTTGTCTGTTACTGTAGTTTTTCTACACAGAGGATTCTGTATTATACCTGTAAGTAAGCTGTCCTGGTGTATTGAACATACTGAGACTTAAAGGAGCTGCACATGAGATATGGCTCCCCTGTGGCCACCCCTGTGTCTGAGCTGACAAAGGATAAGATAAATGGTTATGAACGTTAAAGATGTCAAACTTCTTTGTGGATATACACTCACCGAACACTTTATTCTGAACACTAGACTAATACTGGGTAAGGCCTCCCTTTGCTCTCAAAACAGCCTCAATTCTTCGTGGCATTGATTCCACAAGATGTTGGAAACATTCCTTTGAGATTCTGGTCCATGATGACGTGATTGCATCACGCAATTCCTGCGGATTTTTCAGGTGCACTTTCAAGCTGTGAATCTCACGTTCTACCACATCTCAAAGCTGTTCTATTGGATTCAGATCCGGTGACTGGGAAGGCCACTGAAGAACACTGAACTCATTGTCATGTTCATGAAACCAGTTTGAGACGACTTTTGCTTTGTGACATGGTGCATTATCATGCTGGAAGTAGCCATTAGAAGATGGCTAAATTGTGGCCATGAAGGGATGCACATGGTCAGCAACAATACTGAAATAGGCTGTGGCATTCAAGCGATGATTGATTGGTATTAACGGGCCCAAAGTGTGCCAAGAAAACATTCCCCACACCATTACACCACCTCCACCATGAGAAGGTGTACAGGTGTTCCTAATAAAGTGTTCGGTGAGTGTACATATTTGTATTCATTGTTATCGTGTCATTTTGGATGAAAGTCAAGACCTCTTAGATTGTGCAAGAATGTTTTCATATTAAGCAAAGAATTGGGAAATTTCAGAAGGCACATGCTGTAATTAACACTAGACATTGAACAGTCTCATTCTTTTAAGTGATTTGTATGGAGTAACGCTCTGTTCTATGTACTCAATATGTATTTATAAACCTGCTCCTCTATCACAAAATGTTTATTTTCCTGGTCTTGACATATAGTAATACTACAGCCACACTGTGTAAATAGAATGTAGATTGGGTTTGTTTTGGGTATGGGAATCTGCTCAACTCTAATACACTGCAGCTACAGTATGAATTGTTTTGGAGGCACTATATGAAATAGACTTGGTATTGTGCCAAACATTTTCTGTGTGATGTTATTGCTGCTACACATGTCTCATGGATATTGTAAAGCACTAAAAATGGCAAAGCAGAGGCTACACAACTTGAAAATATAAATGATAAATGTGACATCTGTGGTTTGTGATTAATCTGTCTGTAGATTAAGAATGGAATGCATAAAAAGACAGCAATAGAAATGTCGTTTCACTTTTTGAACATTTAAAAAGCAAATGGCCTGTAGATGACCTCAACCGAGTGTTGACTAGTAAAATGCAAAAAAAATAAAATAAGCTGTGCAATAAAGGTTCATCACACCCGTGGGATCTTTTAAGATATTTCTCTTTTGTTGTTGCGGATCATTTTCTATAGACTGAATCAGTTTGTACTGAACATAGTTAATTTGTATAACATTTTGTAATTTGTCATTTTTCCCATTGTTTTATACTTCAACTCTTGTGAATAAAAATGTCCTAACTTTGTGTTGAACTCTTATAATAATATTTGTAGTCATTTATCACACATCTGCATTACAATTCCAAAAGCAAGGCTCTGCTTACGTGCTTGTTCATGAAGATGTAGATTAATGGGTTGACGACGGTGCTGCTCTTGGCCAGGACAACGGGCACCACACTGACAACTGGGGTGATGATGCCCGGCGGTCCGAAGGTTGTCATTATGGACACCACGCCGTAGGGCAACCAGCACAGCAGGTAGCACACCACCGCGGCCATCACCATGAACAGGATGTGGAACTCTCTCTTCCTGGGTGCAGTCTTGCGAAACCTCCCCACCTGTGGCAAGGAACAGATCCCGTCATGTCAGATCAGTGATTGGTTGCCTCCACAAAGGGAGTGTATTTATTCTACCTATCTGCACAATTAACCTACATTAATTCCATGTAAAAACAATGCCATGATATTCAGCTGCACATTGAATAATAGTCTAAAGAATGAAAATGTCCATAGTGATGACAAACAGCAATTTGAAAATAGCAACCTTTTGCCCAACATTGGCAAGGATGTGGAAATATTTAATAGCATATTGCTGTAGTCTAAAAATTAAGAATGTGCATGTTTAATTTCCTGAGCAAAACAATGTAGCACTTGAGATTAAACCATAAGCTCTGCTGCACAGGTGTATCCAAATAAAACCAGGTTTGACCAGGGCAAATTGGCTTTGCAAATGAGTTTCACCTTAAATGGCTTGATGGATTATTGCAGAGTTGAGCGAATAGATATCTTAAGAGTACCAGAATGTGCAACTTTCTCTTTTATTTTCTCTAGCCCAGCACTGACACACCTCATTCAGCTTTTAAAAATCCTGATGAGCAGCTGTTTCGTAGAATTGCGTGCGCTAGAGCTGAGCTGTGCTGTGCTAGCCTTATGGGTGGTGCACCTATCTCACCAGAAGGCAGGGTGGAGACATCAGATAGCACTGAGAGAGCACCTCAGCGTTGCTCTAAATAGCTGTTTTTACAACATTAGTGCTCTGAGCGTACCTACTCAAAACATCAGAGGTAAACAAGGAGAGGTTTCGAGGAGAGTGAGTGTGGGAACAAGGGTAGGAGGAAATGTGAGACTTCCTCGAGCGTAATGCTGAAATTCTCTCCAATTGGATTTACCAATGGTATGCTGTTGATGTAGTAGACTATAAGCAAGCACTGAAATATGGACATACTAACATCTATGATTTACATAATCTAATTAGTCCCTCTTAGTTCACCTGTCACACTTTGTTAATTCTATGAAAGATTATACAATAGCCAATACAAGAAAGAGTTGGATCTGTGATTATATTGAAGCCTGCCAATCTAGAAAAGGGGGCATAGGTTTGACACTTGAGCAGAATGCCGGGACAGCGCACCTGTTTGACGGTATAAAGCAGCCTCACGTAACAGTAAACCATGAGGAGGACAGGCAGCCCCAGGCAGAAGATGAACAGGCAGATGATGTAGGATTGCGACTTGGTCGTCTGGGAGGTCCACATGACCGAGCAGCCGGTCCCGGCCCCCTCGAGCCCATAACTACTCCAGCCCAGAAGGGGGAGCACTGTCCAGAAGAGGGAGTAAAACCAGGTGCCACCCACAGCCAGCAGCGGCCTGCAGTAGTTAGAGACACTCTTGTTGTACACGGTCATGGTGCTGTAGCGGTCGTATGAGAGCACGGCCAGCGAGATCAGTGATACAATTCCTGATTGATGGACAGAGGAAGAGAGAGAGAGTGGTTATGTTTATTTTGTATTATTACACCGATATTTCAACCAAAGAATCAATTCCTTAAACATAGCTAAGAGGAAACTTCATCAAATCCCAAAGATAGAGAGATTAATAAACAACACATGGAGAGGGCTAGGTCAGGAGAGAGGGGAAAACCAATAAATGCAAGTGTCGCTCTGTGTAGCTTCAAGCTATAAAGAAGGGAGACTTAATACCCAAGTAATGGTATCAATTTAGCCAACAAACGAACCCACCGCTTTTGCAGCCTTGATAAACTAAAAAGGGTCAAGTTCAGTTACATTTGAATACAACTCTTTGGTCCAAGTGGGCCCTTATCTTATCCACTGTAGCAGGAATCTTATGGGAACTGAGGGGTACAAGCAAGCTGTGTACTGCACACAACACATACTGTGTCCACTAATGAATGACCAGGTGAATATTATTGAATATTCGTATCTCTCAAGATTAAACAGTTGATATCATTCAATCTGAAAATTCACACGGACCCCCTTGGATCAAAGAGTACTTTGTGTTCAAATGTAACTTAAACCTACCTTTTTTAGTTCATCAAGGCTGTAAGATACATTTTCAATGTTGTAGGTTTTGGAGCATCTTAAAATAGCTGTGCACAAAGGGGGAGTTTTGTTTGTTACATAGTTTAGGATAAGATACTCCACAAGTTTAAGTCTGAGGTGTGTTTCTTCAATGGCAACACTTTAATAAAATCGAACACAGTTACAGTATCTGTCTTTTATCAATAAGAAAACAGAGTTTAAATTAATTACACCAGTTTAAATTAATACAGGCGGTTTCACACCAGATCTTCTTGAAGAGCAGTCCTCCCATTGAGGCAAAATACATAGATTGCAAATGAATGATACAAAAGGACTTCAATCTAATGGAAGAAATAAATGTAAAGGGAATGACTGGACTGAAAGTTGAGTCTCAAGAACTTCACAGAATTCACCTCAAAGAACCCTGCTCAAGTGACAAGGATTCTGTCAACAGACAGCTGGCATCTTGATGTCATACTGGAGCTAAATGTCTCCCCGATAGAGCTTGAGGCCTAGGAGTTCATAGAAACACACGTGACTTCATGTTTACCATTAATCTTTGTGGGAAAATCACTCCCATGACGGGCTATGAATTAAAATGCATCGAACCATGAGTTAAAAGTAAGAAAGCATTGCTTGCATAATGTCTTTTCCTTTTTTTATTTGATTTTTTAATCCCTACCACCCCCTCCCCTGATTGGAGGACATGAAAAAAAGTGTGACTTCTACTTACAGCTATTTACTGTACTTGGTAAGTTACATGTAATATTAAAAAAATGCTTGTAACAGACTTATAAGTATATTGGTTAATTAATTATGAATTCTATTTTTAGTTCCAACCTTTGGTCTTGAAAGTAAGGCGACTATAACACTGTAATATTGAGTTCTGTGGAAATGAGGAATTGAGTGTAGATTACTGTGTAGTATGGTGTAGTATAGGCTACTGTAATATCGAGTATTGTAATATGAGACACTGGTGCGCACAACAGTGGACATTCATTTAGCTTTACTAACAAATTCAGATTTTCCGGCCAGAGTGAGGTTGCATTTGGTCCAATGCGGCCTGTGACCGAATAGAGTTTGACACCCCTGCTTTAGGGTAATGGTCACCAACCATACTTCTGCTTAGCTCCAAGCTTTGGTCCTCTGTGGCTCAGTTGGTAGAGCATGGCATTAACAACGCTAAGGTTGTGTGTTTGATTCCCGCTGGGACCATACATACTGAAAAATGTATGCACTCACTGCAATGTAAGTCGCTTTGGATAAAAGCGTCAGCTAAATGGCATATATTCTAGCTTTAATTAACTATTATTATAAGGATTTAATTAACTATTATCTATGTTTCAGACATACAGTAAAAATACATTTTAATATGATTTCAAGTGAGAAGCAGAAGCCTTTGCAGAAAGTGCTTGATGGAAATTGACATTAGCTTATAATGAAAATGTTAGTGCTGGTGGCTTTGGCTGTTGCTTAGAGGGCCCCTGCACCCTGCCCAGAAATTTAAAATGTGTTTAGGTGAGGAAGCAATCTTTCAATATCAGTACACTAATTCACAGAGGTGTGAGAAAGAGGTGGGGAATTCGCAAATGGACAGACATTTAGTTCATAGGGTGTCATTGGAGAAAGGGCATTGATGATAGGGGTATTGAATCTGTTTGGTGCTGATCCCACATTTTGTTGAGTCAAACAGTGGCAGTCAAAGAATCAGACTTTACTGCCGAGGGCTGGAGGGAGGCGAGGGCACTGCAGGCAAAGAGGACAGTGAATGGTTCTTCCCTCCGGATGACCCTTGGGAAGTGGATCTGTCAGTGCAGATGAAGAAGCTGCAGAGTTCACTGAGCTATTTAACCCTGTTTTTCTGTCAAGATGCCCGTTTTTCATGCTGAGGTTGCCATATATTGAATTCCATCTGCAAATCTTTGAAGAGCATGATTGTACAGTATATGCATTGCATGCACATTTCATATACAGTAATCTTGCATAACTGCCAAATTATGCATTCAGTATTCCCCTATTAATTCGTTTCCCCATGTTTCTCCTCTGGTTTCTATTAAGTGTTTCATCATCCTTTGGGTCTTTCTTACAGAGTGATTCAATTTCTCAGATGTAACAACATAATCTATCTTGACAACTGAGTAACCATAAACCAGTGAACCAATAGCAATATCTTTCCAAGCTAATGAACGCACAGGAGTTTACATAATTCACAGAGACTCAATGTATGTGGAGGAATATATCTGTGGGTATTACATTCTTTTTTTTCATTTTTTTTAATATATGTTTTTAGGGCATTTCTGCTTTATTGGGATAGAGATAGTAGAGATTGACAGGAAGGATGGGTGAGAGAGAGGAGGGATGACATGCAGGATATGTCAATGGCTGGAATCGAACCAGGGACCTTGCGATGATATGGTATCCGCCTTAGTGTGCTACGCCACTGAACGCCCCGGGTATTACATTCTTAACATGAAATTCAATTAGGTCTATGGGGTCACAGGGGACATATGTATGGATAACACCACGAACAGCCTACATCACAGAAACTCTCAGAGGAATGAGTAGCAAGGAAATGGAAACACAATTTTGTGCTTTTTGGATTGCCAGATTGCAGAATTGCATGGCAAGTTTTGAGTAGGAGTATTATTCATCCAAGCTATGTGCTCTGACTTTCCTGGACTGTGAAATAGGTAATAATGTGGCTATAAATTGTGAATAGAGACAGAGCACATGAAGGTAGGATAACAATTAATTTTGTGAAAACGTCAGCATGCAGAGAGAAAAACTGTGGTTTTTCAATAGAAACAGCTTGTGAAAAGCAACACACAAACGTTGTTCTGCTCTGACTAGCAGGAGGTAACCAGACATTATCCTCCCAGCAGCTTGACTTCAACTGAGACACTGGGCCAGCAGGTGGACATAATGGGCAAACAGCACCAGCTGAAACCCATATGGTCTAACAAGCTGACTAAAATCGATCTTGTGATGAAAGACAAAAACGAAACCTGTAAAAGCCATACCATGTTTTACTGTGAGTTTGCAATCTCATCCTTCATCCCAGACCCATGTTGAACTGATTTCTGTCTAAGAGTTAGTACACCCAAGCTGTCCTCCTCATAGGACAGCATGTTCTAATCTTCATAACCTGTTTAATCATGTTTATTGCTGCACTCGAAATTACTCTCAAGACAGAGATTTGGCCCTGCACCACTCGAGTGAGGCCTGTAAATAAGCTCCATTCCAGGTAAAGAGACATCTCCTGGAGCGACTGTGGATAGTCTAAAGCAGAGCAGTAAAATATTGTTGTTTGGAGCTGTTTAAATGCTCCAGAACATTCCCTTCTGAGCAGTGGGTGAAAAAAGGACCCAACGCACCAACTGGCTACCAAAGGCATCACAACTTTGCACGGTAACCCTTTAACCACCCAGGCAGCTTTGGATGTCCAGGGCAACTGTTAATTATTCACATTTTAAAGCCCTTTGCTTTGAGGTCACCTTGATGGACCAACGGTACGGCTCAGTTGGTAGAGCATGGCAATAGCAATGCTAAGGTTGTGGGTTTGATTCCTGCTGGGACCATATATACTTCAAATGTATGCACTCACAGTACTGTAAGTTGCTTTGGATAAAGGCATTAGCTAAATGCCATATATAGTATACATGTTTCTGGAGACTTCCTATTATGACTATTTGATCCATTACTACAGGGTCTGAAAAACAGCTTTGTGGTTCAGTACCTCAAGTACAATACATGTATTGGCTTTTCTCATTTAACTCTATTGACAGTGTTTTATAAGTGCCAGTCGTTTGGGTATTTTTAACAAACACAAAAGACATTATCTTAAGACTTATGCCCAGATTTCTCAGTAAAGTAGAGCATGATGCTTGCAATATAGTACTGTAGGTTCAACTCTAGGGCGACTTTCACTAACTGTTGACATTGCCATTTAATTGACATGATAACTGATATCCATAATTTGGACAGTAACGATTAACCTTAGTCTGTGCTTTTAACAGGGTTGTTTGGGAAACAAACATTGAGTTGACTCCTCTATTCAAGTACAGTGGGTAGGTACTGTAGCAAGGCCATAAGTAGTGCTCTTTTCTGAGGCACAGTGTGACCTTCTTATTGATGGGGATTTCTATAGCAACAGGGTGAGTTTGCATGTGTTCTTGTACAGCAATGCTATTACAATCCGTAACACACTCCTGAATTCACCTCATAAGTGCATAATATCATAATATCATTTTTAGTTTACATCGGAAGGTGCTGTTAAATTACTAAAACGTGATCATCCATCACTACTCTATCTTGCCAGATAACCTCATTAAAAAATGCAATGCGATGGGTCTATCCTGCATACTGCATTCACCTATTAAATTCTCTCAGATCAACAATAATAATTGATATCAAACTGAAAGCAATGGAATGTTTACACTTTATTATGGTACTGAGCCCGGGAGGTGACATGGACTCAGTTGTTGTTTTTGTGTTGAAATCCACGATTTAATCCAGGTAAAACCATGCATTTATTTCGATAAAAATGCATTGCTATTGAGACTGCTATTAACATTAAAAATATATATAAATAAGGGGTAAATACATTCGATTTAAATGTCACCTTCCGGGCTCCGTATTATTGTGTATTATTGTGTTACTATTGTATTGTGCGAAGAGGAAAGCCTGTGACAATAAACTTGACTGAACTAGGGATAATGTCCTTATAGTGACTGTAAAAACTCGAATGAGATATCTATAGGCTACTTTGGTTATATAAATTGTGCAGAACATATTGTATTACATGGTTTAAATAATGCTAGACTTACCAAAGCAAGAGTTGATGAAGCCGTACCACATGCAACCGTGCCTCCCGTACAACCAGTGTCCCCGAATACTGGATGCGAAGCTGAGAGTGGTTCCAAAGATGCACACAAGCATGTCACTCACGCTGATATTGAGTAAAAGCATGTTCACAGGGGTCCGCAGAGTTTTGAATTTACAAAACAGGATTAAGACTACGAGGTTAAAGAGGAAACCAAATGTCATTATAGATCCTAAGAAGACGGACAACACATTGAATCCCGTCCGGGAAAGTCTCTCCGCCGGTGTGTCATCCCATTCTTGATCCAAGGAGGTCAATCGATCCTCAACGCTTTCATTAGAACTGAAGTTTAAGTTAGCCACCTCGGGAAACATCGTTTACATCGGTCCACATTCAGTATCATTAGCTTAATTAGTGTTCAGGCATGTTTGTAAAGTCACAGAACTTGATCCTATTTATAAATTGCTCTGACCTGAGGAAAGGAATTGGAAACTGTGTGTTAAGCGGGCTCAGTGCGTAGGCCTATCTCTACGCGTGAAATGGGTGGAGCTACTTTTAGCAACACCTTGCGTTCTTCACCGTGCGTTCTTCTGTCCCTTGCGGTCTTGCGCTCTGAAGTCCCACATAATTAGGTCTACACCAGGGGGCAATACAATGGCGAGAGCATCCTAGGCTGATTGGTAAAGAGGGATACAAGCTTGTTGACTTTCCCCTTCCTTTCAATCGAAGGGTATTTTATATACTGTCCACTCATATACCCCCTGCTTAATCAAACATATTTATATCATAGCAAGCCCACTAATAAGCATCTCAACATATTAAAGCCTATGAAACCTTTGAGGACCTTATGAAGGAGAGGTAACTAACAGATCCAACTTCCTTCAGCTGTTTACCAAAAAAATGGTAGGGAGTCCGCTTTGTTGTTGTTTGAATTCCAGATTTCCCCTTTAACTGATACCTGAAATATTTCCCACATCCCTGGGATGAAATGTTAGAGCTTCCATATGCAGCACATCGCATGATGAATGACACAGATGAGAAATCACCAATTTAGAGCTTAAAATGGGACAACTTCCACATTACTTGTTTTGTAATTTCATTAAAACCTGAAAAATAACTCTATAGGATAATTGATCTCAATCTCAATACCAACTGGATTAGCGGCGTTAATGTAATGACGTCACCAATGCCTATGCAGGCACTGTATATAGTTAATTGGTGTATAACCAAGACCTGCAACCCGAACGTTGAAGTCTGTTTTGGGGCAGTTTTGACAAAAGTGATTTTAGTGTTTTTGTTTGCTAGTTCTTATTGCTAATACATTCCAGCACCATTCTCTAACTTCCAAATGCATCATCATCATCATCATTATCATGTTTTCTTGGTGATCTGAAGCAAACTTTTACAGTAAAGGTTGGTTCTCAAGGAGAAGTAGTTTGTCCTTGTCTCAGCATTTGAAGGCACCAGATCCTGTTAGCCATGGATTTATGCTCACCATGTCCCCATCTCTTATGTCTACTCATGCCCCTGTAACCATGAGGGTACTTAAGGATGAACTCCATCATTGAAGGCCTGTAATTCATAATGCATTGATTAACCTTGTCATGTTTGTTGTGTGTGGCTCTGACAATAATCTAAGGAAGAGAATGCATAGGGATTGGTGAATCCTGGAGCACACCGGCGTAAGAGAAAAACCTTTCACACAATGGTCACACAACCTTGAAATAAATAGATACTAAAACGAGTGTGAGAGTCAAGACTGAACATTTAGACAGACAGACAGAAAAGCAGATTCACCACCAATCAATTAATCGATTCACCAACCACAAATCAATTACAGATTTTCAAGGCTTGGTTTATTTCAAGTACAATAACTAATGTTTGCCAATTAAATCAAATATAAACCAAAATGTTATGTTAATTTCATGATATGCAATCAGCAGCAAACCATAGTGCAAGCCAGTATAAACCACTTGTTTGGGCAACACCAGAAGAGAAAGCACCTCAAGTGTACCCGGCAACATAAATGAATGTAAATGAATGGCGCACAAAGCAGCTATTCTATTTACATTATGAATAATTCACTGTTCTCTTCTGCTTATATCAAAGTCCTAACCCCCCCTCCACTGTATAATAATACCAACCATTTCAGCTGGTTTGAGGCAAAAAAACTGTGATGGAGCCTCAACTTGTTGAGATCAATAGCCAAGTGGCCCCAGACCCCTGCAGGGAAGCATGTCACAGCTATTCTGTGTATGTATTATTCAAGTCTTCCCAGCTGTGGAGTGAGGCGCTTATCATCTGATATATCTCAACCCCCGAGGCTCATCTCACAATTTAACTAGTTTGCTAGACCACTCTTCTTTTTCAAATGCTCATGGCATGCCCTGAATTACCAGCACTGCATTTAATATAGTCTGCTCCATGTTATTCATGCTTCCTGAGACCTATTGTATATGTTAATTAAAATTCTTGAGGTAAAATAAAAGCTGAGTGGCCTTGTCCAAATATTGGAGTATTGACTGAATAGGTATTTCAAGTAGACTAGGATATGGGCGGCACAACACACGTTGATTGGAAATTAAAGCTTTGTGAGTATGTGTTAGCAGGTCTGTTCTGTACTGTACTGATACAAGTTTACACTTTCACAACATAGAATGGAATTCTTCATAGAATTCTTTTCAGTTTTTCCCTGGCTTGCTTTTTGGAGGTCTACGGTCAGGTTTGTTTTCATTATTTGTTTATATTGTTTATTATAATTATTTGGCCAAGGCGGAGAAGCTTTGTGACCCATGTGCTAATGGCAGATAAAGTTGTTGATGCAATTCTGGTTTCCCTCTTTGAATGTTGAAATGCCTGGGGAAGTTCACCATGCAGATCAATGTAACTCACCATTCACAGAGAGAGTTGGTTGAACTGTTTTGTTGGTAGAAAAACAACATTTTGTGGGTTTGCAAAAACTGGACAATATTCAGTTCACTCCTTGTCCAACAATTAACCTATGCAACTTAGTGTAATAGATGTTTACACTGGTGTTAGCAAACATAGTGAGCAACCAATGACAATGCCTGCGGGGTAGTGTGATAACACTGTCTATGACACTGTATTTTTGCAAAAGGGACTACATCATGGTGTCAATTGCAAGTTGATGGTCTTGTTGCTAGTTAATACAGAGAAGAGTGAGATCATCAGATTGTATTTGTTTGCTGATGCTGGAGGTAAAGCTGGTGGTGAAGACATGGTATACTGATAACAGAGCTTTTCATAACACTTATCTTCCTGTGAAACTTGTTCTACTTAGGGCTTGAATGTGTTTCTAGAAATGTCAGTTGCTTGCGTCAAACAACTGACAGTCATAATGCCTCTGGAATTTTAATTTTGGAACATATCTGTCGCCTGCATCATTTTTATACCTGTGAGCGTAGAAGATACAGTATACTGTAAAGATGACATGCAGTTTGTCACTTCTGTGCAACAACTATCAAGTGCTTAATTTCACCCCATTAACTTCCTTTTACAGCTAAAATCTCACCATTGCACACGAGTGAGATAAACAATGGGGAAACCCTGAGGTGTTTCATTCCAAGTCAGTAATATCTAGCCAGTGTGACCCGCTGTATGGCTTAGTTCACTCTCAGCTCCAATAGAGTTATTGGACCACATATTTTTCAGCTAATACAAACATCCCATATCAAAGACATTTTCTCACCCTTTTTTCCATTGTGCAGATTCTTATCAAACATTTGAGAGGTTGCGATAAAACAATGTCCTTAAATACCCAGGATAACGTCTAGTCTTGGAGAGGGTGTGGTAAACAGCTGCAGTGTCCAAAAACAGTACATTTTTCATTCAATTCATTGAATTCTGTTTTGTAAATGAGATTAGGGGTATGGGTTGCTTAGTTACTGTAACTACTCCCAGGTCCTGACTGGATCAGAGACACAATACATCCATGACTGTGTGTGTGTGTGTGTGTGTGTGTGTGTGTGTGTGTGTGTGTGTGTGTGTGTGTGTGTGTGTGTGTGTGTGTGTGTGTGTGTGTGTGTGTGTGTGTGTGTGTGTGTGTGTGTGTGCGCGAGACAAATCCAGCCAACAAATATCACAGCCAAGGATAAGGAGCTTCTGTCTGAGTTATTTTTAGCCTTTTCTTTATACAATAAAAAACACAAAATATTTAAAATGTAATGCAAGGCAACCATTTATTCATGAGATTTGATTAATCAATTAGACATGCCTTTCTCATAAACTTACAGTCAGGTACTGGTGGGTCACGAGAGTTGGATGACAGTTGAGTTGGACTCAATTCAACTTATTGAGTGATTTGTTGACATTTTTGCATTTTAGCTAATTTTAAGTGTCATAGCAAAGGGTCTGAATACTTATTTACATGATGTATTTCTGTATTTACATTTTAATAAATGTATTGAAATTTCCAAAAACCTGTTTTTGCTTTGTCATTCTGGGGTATTGTATGTGGATTGATGGCATATTATTTTAATTTAATCCATTTTTAGCGACATGGAGAAGTTTCCCTCTGTTACCAATCAAGTGAAGCTGTTTGGTGTTTATCATGAACCCTGATGAGAGAGTGCAATTAAATAGTTTATCATACTGTCAACACAATTCTGTCTCTTGTTACTGAGTCAACAGAATTCCTTTGTGTGTACTGTATGTATGGGTCCACAACCCCCAGTAATCCAGTAGAAAAATACTTTACAGAATATTCATTTACTCTTTGCATTATACTTAGTGTATTGTAGCACTACAGTTTCTCTACAGTTAAAACATTTTATTACCAATTTGCATTGGGTCCTGGTTGACCTTGTCACTGCCAAGATCAGAATTTGACACAAGCCCATCATCACTACAAATAGAACTAGCAGAAATTTGAGGACACTCTTGATCCCACATGACTTGGAACCAGATGTTGGGATGCAGTCAAGCTCTCTGCTGATGATACATTCGGGTCGCGATTGTCATCACCTTCAGACCCATATTTATTACCCCATTAAGCATAAACTTGATGCAAAAATAACATCGCACACACTTGCTTCATCAGTGCTACACAGATGTTCCAAAAAATGGCTTGGCCTATAGTATGCTCTGCCAGCAAGAGGTTTTTTTTAAGACAAATGCCAGTTTGCAGCTTAGATTTTAATGAAGTGTAATTTAAAAAGATTTCAATCAATGAGAGGTAAGGACTAAAGACACTGCAAAAACATCTAAATGGTGACAAGCTACTTTGGCAAATGATATCCTCTTCCTTACGTTTGAAATCCAACAATTACTATGAGGTTAAAGAAGAGATACTCAGCTTGTATTTGATGGTATTTGTGTACATATTGGTTTCATTGTGTACATATTGGTTTCTTAATTATGGTGAGCAATAGTCGGTTATCCAAATAAGTCTTCCTTGGCCTTTTCAAAGTGCTTTTGTTTCTTTTTAATGATGTTCCAAACTGTTGATTTTGGCAAGCCTAAGGTTCTGTCTATGTTTCTGTTTTTTGTAGTGTTTATTTCAGCCTAATAATGGCTTCCTTGACTTTCATTGACACCTCTTTGTTCCTCATGTTGACAGACACCAATACTGTAGCAAACTCCAAAAGCAAATCCAAATAAATCAATACTACACATTGACATCTCTCTTATGCTTGCACAAATGATGTGATGGAACACACATGACTTACCAGAAACACCTGTCAAGCCAACTGTCCCATTACTTCTGATTAGCAAATAGGGGGACTATGCATACAAAGTGTTGTAATTTCTGAATGGTGAAACCAATATGTACACAAAATGTGCACAGAAAATACCACATTCCAAACAGTTGATTGACGATTGATTTGTATGCTTTGACTGCATACTAGCTGTGCATGCAGGCCTAACGTCTTAAAATAGAAAAAAATATAATTCAGATTTATGTTGAAATATAGTCCTTGTGCTTGATTCCCAGCCCTGTTCTCCTTTTGGCAACAGAGAGAAACCCAGAAGCACCAAATACAGTTTTATAAACAAGCTCTTAGCTGTAGACCCCCTATAGTCTGCTTGGCTGCTTTTCCATTTTAATTTCAGAGGGACCTGTTTTTGAACTATCCCTTTTTCTGTCCATCTGACCATCATTAATCCATCTCACACTAACTAGCCTTTCTCATGACATCCATTCACTATGGGAAATACACAGTCTCTCCAAGGGATTTAGTTCTCCTCTAATGATCGTTATTGAACGATGGTCAGTTTTGTAAACACCATTGCAATACTTGATAATTAGAATAATCTTAATGTATATGAAAATATATACAACTGTGCTCTTCACCAGGCCCTAATTTTCTGTGACAGTCATGACATGGTTTCAGTGTTCAACCAATGACCTGGTTTGACTTGAGATGGATGCGTGAAGGCTGAGGTGAAGAAAATGCTGAGCCTGTGTTCTCAGCATTGTGACGAAGAGACATGACATGCTTGACAGAAAGCAGCAAATAGCAGGCAAGAAGCGGGAGGGGAGAACACATGACGATCAATCAATTGCTGGGGAAGCATGTCCACCTGTCACAGAGCTACACTACACAATAGCTGAGTGCAGAGTAAATCAAATAAAAGTGTGGAATCTGAACCGTTGATGGCTGAAGATGGAGGAGAGTCGGCATTCAATTTGTGGCGTTACCAGCACCATTTTAAAGTGAAATAAGATTGTGTTGTCAGTGCTAGTTAGTCCTTAAACATTCACTCCAGTCCTGTCTCATTTTAACTACAGGTCCCTGATGATTTTTCCTAGCAAAATATGTTGTGTCCATGCTTCTTTGAACAATTATTTTCTGTGTTTTCTTGAATGCTCCTGTGTACAAATGAAAATTATTCTGAATACATTTTGAAACATGTATTCAGTATTTGAATACATTTTGAAACATGTATTCAGTATTTGAATACATTTTTAAAGTACTCTATACAACCCTGCCACCACATAAGTCGAAGTATTACATACTGTAGTTGCAAATGTAGTGTTGTTTTATTTATTTTTATCGTTAAGTAGTGCTTTGTGGAAACATGCAGACTCCACACTACAGATGCAGATGAGCATGTTATAGTGGCCTTGTACTATCGGTACTGCATGCGTGATTGCTAGGGGGCTGTTGAATTATTGGATATCCTGGAGGCTATGAAGCCACAATACTGATCGCCTCCGAGATGACTGGCTGATAGGTGGAATAAACAAGCACCAACGGTGAGAACACCTGATAGACTATGAAATAAAATCCTCAAATGTAATATGCACCGGAAAACTTCATGAGGCCGACCACATGAATACACACAATTTATTTATATACAGTGTATATTTCACATACAGTTAGTGGTGGGGAGTCCATCCCAAAAGAGTAATTATTTACTTTACTGTCATTACTCTAAATTGCTGCCACTTTTCCTTTGTAGATACTTAATTAATTGTGGTCTGTGTTATAATGTCCTGTGGTTGAACAATGGAGGGGTTTCCATGTGAAACCACATCTCTAAATTGTGGAAGAGCCAAAATATTTTTTAGCATCATCACAGACTATTGAAACAACAATGGGATAAGAGAGGATCCTCACTGAGTCTATGTGTGAGATGCAGCATCGAGAATGTAGTAAATCATTAATCTATTTTCTTCATCATAAAGTCAGCTGAAAAACAACTATAAATTCAATGGCACTCGCCTGATAATGGATAGCAGTTAGGACTGCATCTTTAAATGTGGTGGCAGTGCTACGCTATCCTGTCTAATCAAGTTGTTGCCCCACCTATCTGGTGGTTTCAAGGTTTATCACGATAGTGTTATTACAAGTATTACAATAGTAATAATCACTCTCGCAATAAATGTTTCTCAAAATCTGCATAGTTGTCCGTTGATGTGGACTTGTTTGAAAATGTGATACGCTAAGCTGTCACAGTTCTGGTCTTTCTCATTCTAATGGGGAAATGTGACTTGTGAAGGTTTGATGGATATACTGTATATTTACAGATATGAGGTTTTAAAAACCTAACATATAATTATATATTTGTAAAAACCTAACAACATAATTATAATATCTTGCAACCATGTTAATGGGTTGGCTGTGAAGTCAAATCAAACATCACCCTAAAACCTCTTCCATGAAATAGTGTTGTAGTTGTTGGAGTTATACATTTAAGCTCAGTTTAAGCTTGAAGTTATTGTTTTTGAAAAACATTGCCATGTGAGAACCATTGTTTGATTGCTTCAGCCTCATGGGATATGACAGAAATATCCCCCTTCCTGTCTCCTCTTCTCATGTATCAATAAGGAACACTGATCTTGAAGATTTCCCCCCACTGTCATGTGACCATATTCTCCAGGGTCTCACACATGTTCACTGTGCGCAGAAGACCTTGTTGGTAATCTGATTCTGGTCCATCGTAAATTACCAATTCCTTTTAAAATTGAGGAACTGATTTAGGATGTTTCCATATTTAGATTCCATCTCTCTGGGAAAGACACTTCAAAGCCGCTTTTCCACTAAAGACCGGGTGTGTTTTTTTTGGTGCATTGCGTTTCCACCAGCCAGGGTAGTTCTGATGGATTGGGGAGAACAGGGAGGAACAAACTATCAACGTTGTCAGAAATATGTTTCCCTCAAGTTTCACCCTCAAACCAGAATGACTACTCTTAACTGAAACAATAAATATGTCAACAATTGTCAAGTGACTTTGAAACTAGCAAAGGAGTTGTGTGGTTGAATTTATTTAGTTTGGAAATGTACACAAAAACTACCATAGATTGTTCAGTTAGCCAGCCAGATGAGCCAGTCACATTTCCGATGAAATGAAACGGATGCTTACGTGCAGCAGAGCAAACCTAATAGTGCATATAAATGCCTCAAAACGTGACTCCAAACCAAAATAACTAACGCTTTATATTGCATTTTCATGCTTAGAAACATAAGAGAAAGTGGTTTTCTTTTCTTGGTCTCACTATGGGACTTAAACTGTTGTGTACCTTTCACTGAAGCCCTTTATTCAATCGTGCCAGGTACATGCCGGTTACGCATGCAAGTGATAGCCCCGCCTATCGCCAATCTCAATAAAGGGATGCTGCAAGCTCCATTTCATCCTTTCCACTCTTCACTCGCTGACTTTTCGAAGCGTACTAGAGGACAGTGTTTCTCATTCTAAGCAGAGGAGAAATTCATTATGGACCAAGTGTTAATCACAAATCACCAGTGGCTTAATTAGTATGGGCCCTCCAAGACTGTCACAGAGGCAGACTGAAGAGCTCTACAGGCTTAGATCTACTCTTTAATGATTTAACCCCTCAACAATGATGTCACAACTTTTGTCTGCAAGGTCTGTCTTGTTTCCCACCAGCATGATGATGACATAACTTCCTTATAACATTACCATCCATAGTAAAATAAAAAATAATTATTGATTTCATCATTCTATTTAACCATATCATTGTTAAAACTTCCTGTTTTTGTAAATGCTGCTGCAGGATAAAGTGGACACAGCCTGGGCTTCTTACTTTCCAACTCTTAGTCCCCCTACACTATCTATCCATCTTATCCATCTATCTGCTGTTATCTATCTACAATATCCTTGCTTTCTTCCTCCCCGCTAACCATCTCTCCTCTACCCCTGTGTCCCACAGTAAGTGGTGTCTGCTTTTCTGATGCGCCCTCCTCCTGAGAGCCAGATAATAATGTCTATTGATTT
>NC_139668.1:9375881-9473381 GCF_951799395.1 Argentina silus | reverse complement strand
GTACCAGTACATGACCAGAATAAGTTCTCACCAATTTAGACCACTAGGATAGGACTGGGATAGGTGTAAGCTATATGTAGCCCAATGCTACGCAATATGCTATGTATTTTCAACATATTGCTTTCGTCCATCCAGAGCATTTGGTGGAGTCGGTCAAACTTGCGCCGGTCACTATTTCTCCTCACAAATTGTTCCTTCCAGTTATTTCACGCACGGTTCATGCGCGTAGAATCCAATCGCACACATATTCGTTGACAGACACCTAAACTGGCCAATGGAGTCATTCTTTGGAGATGGAAAGGAACTGTCTCTGATTATACAACACATTCTTCTATCAAAATTGTGCCAAATTGGCCCAAAATTAAAATTGTGTCAAAATGCCCCAAGTACAGTACTTGTTTTGTTGGAGTACTCAGGACACAACGCTAATTTCAAACACTGTTCTAAACACAGCTCTTGGTCTTGAAAGGCCCACCACAACACATGAATGGTACAACTGCCCCAGTATGAGACAACCTCATTGCTGGGAATAGGGCTAATTGGATCACAATGAGAAGTTTGCATTCCTCTGTTCTGCTCCATTCTCCCTGTCTCCAGTGTGTACGCTTTCATTTACTTTAAATGGGCGGCTTTTAGATAGGGAACACTCTTTGAACTCTTTTTCAATAACAAAATTAAGCTCGTTAAAGGGAGAGAGAAAAAAGGGGGGATATTATGGCAGGCCAGTGATTCAGAAAGGCATCCCAGTCTCTAGAGGGAACATCATTTGGCAATGAACTATGTATGTATGTGTGGTGTGTGGTGTGTGGTATGTGTGTGTGTGTGTGTGTGTGTGTGTGTGTGTCAGCATGTGTTTGTATACAGTATGTAGGTTTATGCGTGTGTAAATACTGTATGTCTGTGAATAAAACATACATACTGTACATAGCATGTAAGTGTGTGTGTGTGTGTACATAAGAGTGTGTGTGTGTGTGTGTGTGTTATTGCCAGTTCTGGCAGCCCTCGGGTGCAGTGGCTCAGTGCCAGGAGGACAGCATTGACGTCAGAAGCCTCGCCAGCTACCTCATCCCCTGGTCCTCCTCTCCAAACAAGCTGCTCTTTTTCCCTTTTTTCCCCCCATTCCCTCGTTCTCTCGCACCTTCCTGACTGATCTCTGCTGCTCTCCGCCTTTCACACTTTCACTGTGTTCTTTTTGCTTTTTGCTTCCATGCAAAGACACTCTTTCTTTGCTGAACGCAGGCGCGCACACACACCTGTAATACTCAAAGCATAGTGAACTAAAATTTAATTTCTGCAGATCTACCCAGGTGAAATGCCAAACACAGTTGACATGGCAGGGAAAATACCGACCCAATTCCCTGAGCTGAAGTCTGAGTGAGTTTTGCTATCTGATCCCTTCAAAAATCTATCTGACCTCATTTAAAAGGTAACACAGTACTGTTCAGAGACAAAAAGTACTGTTCAAATAACGTTCAGAAAACACTGGATTCAACATTCCGCCAATATTACAGTAACAGTGACCCAATGTTGAAGACCTGTACTCACACCCTAGGGCATAAAAGTAGATGAAGAGGAAGGGGGGGAGGAGAGGAGATCCCTCGTTTCATCCACCCACCTCTCTTCCAGTTAGTATGAAGACAGGAGCAAGACAAACAGAGCACAGCTGGCTAGTTCCTGAAAGACCATATTAGGACAGCAGCTTCCACTGTGTTGCCATAGCAACATGGAAATCAAATCAAATGTACGGGGCGAGCGCGCACGCACACACACACACACACACAGACCTTTCTCCATTCAAGTAATGTATCTAAATGCTAAACTCTGCCTGCCCATTCTTGTATGCACAGTATACACACGTGTGTGTGTGTGCGTGTGTGTGTGTGTGCGTGTGTGTGTGTGTGTAGGCCTACCTTGTTAATGTGCAGCTGCTGCTGCTGGAACTGCTGCTTGTGTTTCTCCAGGAACTGTTGGTGCTGCTGTTGGACCACCAGCTGCTGTAGGGCCTGGGCGTTCTGGGGCAGGGGGGCCGACTGGGTCCTCCCCAAGGGACGGTGCTGACGCTGCAGCTTGTGGATGGACGCAGACTGGAGGGGGAGGCCACCCACACCTGGGGAGACCGTAACATACTACTTTATTTATCTCCTTAGGGCAATGAGTTGAGGGCTACATGGCACTTCATACTGTACATGATAACACACACACACACACACACACACACACACACACACACACACACACACACACACACCTAGAATAGGTGCAGCCATACCATAGTCTGACCTTGAACACATTCACCCATATGCCTAGAATAAATTCTAGACATTGAGAGCTTTCTTATGACTGCACAAATGATGACGGGAACACATCTAATAAACCAGAAACACCTGTCAAGCCAAGTGTCCCATCACTTTTGGGTACCCTGAAATAGGGGGACTGCGCATTAAAACGTTGTTTTTTTTTGTAATTTCTGAATGGTGAAACCAATATGTACACGCATACCAACAAATAAAAGCTGAGAGTCTCTACTTTAACCTCATAGTCATTTGATTTAAAATCAACTTTTGGAGTGTAGAGCCAAAAGAAGAAAAAATGCACCACTGTCCCATTACTTATGCAGGACACTGTCCATGTATGATGTAACAAACCAGTAGTTAGCTCTGTAAAAAAAATGCCTAGCAATTGAATAAGAAATAGAAAAAATAGATACAAGAAAAAATAGATACAGAATCTCCTTGTGCCCTAATTCACCATGTAGACTCTGTCACCAACCATTCACTTCTCTGTCCAGCACCCCCCCCCCCTCCCCGCCCCCCCCCATCCCCCCACCCCCACTGTCTGAAAATAGCACTGAGACATCATTCCCATTGGGTGACTTAATGGGAACCGCTGTACAAGAATACAATATGGCCCCCTCTCACTCACTCCTCTCACACTTGGTCCTGTGTGTTCCATTGGTGGCTCATTAACGCTCGTTAGTTTGAGCTGATGAATGGGAGTCTGTCAATGGGTCTCCTAGACTGGGGGGACGTGGGGGGGGGGGGGGGGGGGGGGTGGGGGGCTATCAGGACAGCACACAGTGTACTGGAACACTGCCTGTGTCTGTGTGTGTGTGGAAAAAAAAGAAAGAAATTTGACGTTTTGTTCAAAACGTTAGCGTTCTGTTCTTGTTCAGGAGTTAGCCTGACATAAGTCTTACTCTTGGTTTGTAATCCATCGATCCCTCCCACCCTACCTCCCTCTCCCTCTCCCTCTTCCTCCATTCACCAGCTAGCTCTGTAATTCCCCCACCATGTGCAGCAGCAGCAGCAGCAGCGGTCTGCTCCAGAAGCACCATGTGCTGCATCAGTGGGCTGTGCCTGCCTGTGCCCGCTCCGTCGCCCAGGTAGGGGGAGAGGTGGCCACTGGGGAGGAAGGGGGGGCTAAGGGAGAGGGCTGGCTGTAGAGCCCCGTCCTGTTGTGCCGATGTCATCTGTAGAGAGAGATGGGGGTAGAGGGGGTCAGTATAGAGCTACAACACACAGAACAACAACACAGAACTGTTCCCTTGAACTTTAACCTGTCAACTTGGCAGCAGAGCTGATACTCTGTGGCGTAAAAACCGTGGATGATGGAATGGGAGTAAGAACAACCAAAGCAACGGTATAAAAGAAAAAGGGCGAGAGAGAGAGAGAGGAAATGTCACAATCTTGCTAATCTAGTTGTTAGCTAACTAGCTATTCCTTGGTTTTTCTGACAGTTACTGTTAAGAAAATGTAGTTAGCGAGCAAGCGAATGTATCCTGACTGATCCCTAAGACCAAGGGGAGATGTCTGAGACGCAGCCAGAGAGAGAGGGAGGGAGGGGGGGAGAGAGAGAGAGACTGACTCTCTTACGTTGGAAGCAGCGGTGCCCGTGGCGGTAGCAGGCAGGCCCAGGGTGATGTTGGGGAGGGAGGGGTAGGTGTAGAGGGACAGCTGACTCACTGGTGTCCCATCACCACCACCCAACCGCTGGGCCAGAGATACCTGGAGGACACACGTTGGTGGACACACACACACACAAAGACAGTGAGCCCTGGTCAGAATACCCTGTGTGTGTGTGTGTGTGTGTGTGTGCGCGTGTGCGTCTGTATACCTCAGTGCTGTTGGAGACTGCCACAGTGATGCCGTTCTCATTGGGGATATTGTTGAAGCTGTTGTTCGGGGAGCTGGGTCCTGATCCCGGGGTACTGTTACACGCAGAGTCTACACAACACAATCACCACAACACACACACAGTCATCAGTCACCGTATCATATTTCAGACGCCAGACTCCAGGTGCCATTGCATCACTTGGCGACTGCTTGAAGTTCAAAATGAAGAAGGTGACTGACACGGTACGGTACCTGCCATGTCGAGCGAGCGTTTCTTGGCGGTGGTGACGGGGCTGTCTCGGCGCCGCAGCAGGGGGCTGCTCCGCCGCTCGCTCACCTTCTGCTTCAGCCGCGAGCGCAGCTTCAGGTTGGGCTCCGATGCTACCGGAGAGAGAGAGGGAGAGAGAGAAATAGAGAGAGAGAGAGAGAGAGGGGAGAGAGAGAAATAGAGAGAGAGAGAGAGAGAGAGAGGAGAGAGAGAGAATACAGCTGTGGTTAACTGACATCGAGACACACACAGACACAGACTTCCAAATGTCCAAAAACCCAGTGAAGTACCACAGTTTTAGGACCAGGTTATGAGGGGGAGATGGAGAGGCAGTGTGGGAAGGCTAGTTGTCAGGCCCTGGCAGATCAAGAGATGGAGCTGTTAACCGCCACTGACAGGTGTGACAGCAGCCACCAGCCAGCCTGTCATGTTCACACCAACAGTGTGAGCTTTCACTGTTCCAATATCTCCTGGGTTCGCCTCGCGTAGCCACCAGTAGGACAGCTCTCTAGGAGCTCTGTCAGTGCCACATACTGAGGGGACTGGCATATCACATAACAACGTTGTAGTAGAGACTTGCTTTTTTTAAGGCATTTTATACTTCCCAAGTCACATTCAAAGAAGAAGAACAGTGGATTATATCTGCGCCTTCTTCTCAGTCCTTACCAGTATAATCAGCCACCAGGTGCAAAGGGTTCATGGGCAAAAATCATTCAAGAGGGGCTGCACTGACTGGGTGATTTCACTTTGATTTCCCTCCTCTTGGGTTTTCCAAAAAAAAATGCAACCGAGAAGGAGACATTGTTTCTGGGAGGTGTAGCTTGATGTACCAGCCAACGTATCGTACGGGGACTAGAAGTGAGAGTGGGAGTGGGAGTGGGAGCAAAGTAGCTCAAATTTCAGGGAGCCGTAAACCAATGACACCAATGAGTCTCTTTGTCTGTCCATTCAGTCAAATCTCACATTCTCTCATTCTGTCTACTGCTTTCTCTCCCTCCCCTGTCTAAAATTAGAAAACCACAAAAAATAATCTTGGCAGCTTCCATTGCTGATGATGATGATGATGATTCAACATTGCCGACACAGAGAGTACCTCCCTTCTTTAGGCCAACGTAAACATTTTAGAAACACTATCGATGGTATTGTCTGGTCCTGTTAAGTGGGCCTCGCATGAGACCGAAACGAATGGGGGGGGGGGGGGGGGTTCATCTATCCTGATACAATCTAACTATTCTATATACCCATGCATTCGCCGGCGGAACCGCCCGTCAGAACCGTATACGGTCATCAACCCGTAAAGCCGTGGTAAGCAGTGCTCTAGATAAGCCGGATTAACATCAACACTTTACTAACGACTACAGACATAAGGTATTTAACCACATGCAGGGTTGCTATAGATGTGGTGTACAGTGTAGCCATGTGCAGTGGGCTCCGTGACATCTGAATAGATGGGGTCCGTGTGCTACTTCACAGTAGGCTCTGTGTTCATTGATACAACCATGGAGAGATACATTAGAAGACCTCTCCCCCCGGTGAGAAAAATCCATTTGAATGGAGGGAGGGAGGGAGAGAGGGAGAGAGAGAGAGAGAGAAAGAGTAGAAGGGAGCGAGAGGCAGAAACATAGGCCAGGGTCATGTTGTTTTAATCAGTTCTTCGGGCAAGGTTCTTGTCAGTGTCAGAGTCAAAAAAGAAAACTTGTAAATTGCATATTGATACAAACATGCCTTCTCAAAGCAGGGGGAGCAGCACAGAATTCCATATCCCAGCAACCTGGGATAACTGGATTAGGTTAGATAGAGTCTACATCATCTCACTTGTCCTTTATCTAGCCAGTCACTTTTTCTCTCACTTGGGGCTCCCGCAGGAGTGTGTGTGTGTGTGTGTGTGTGTGTGTGTGTGTGTGTGTGTGTGTGTGTGTGTGTGTGTGTGTGTGTATGTATGTATGTATATGTATGTGTGTGTATGTGTGTGTAGAGAGAGAGAGAGTGTGTGGGGGGGGGGGGGGACAAGAGAGCGCTGTTGGTTCCTTTCACAGTTGCTGGGAGCTTTGGATGCCAGCCTTCTACTTTATGGACAAGCGATGAAATAAGGGGTCTTCTAACCGGAGGCCAAGCTGCCATTACCATAAGTAAACCCCACAGAGGGCGTCATCACTGAGGGAAAACATCTCAGAGAATCTCCTCAAAACCTCCAAAAGGTTCACTCACACTGGGGAGATGTTCTGTAGCTTGTTTAACTTCCCCACTCCTCAGCCCAGTGTAGTGGATGTGGTGGCAGTGGGCAGTGGTTCAACTGTAGATCTATCGATCGATCTGAGGGCACAGGGCTTTCATTCTCTCCTCTCCTTTTCTCCTCACATATCCCTCTGCCCTCTCTTACTTTCCCTCTCCAACTCTCTCATTCCTTCCTCTTCTCATCTCCTGCTTTCCTTCTCCTCTCTTTACCCCCTCCCCCCTCCTTCTGGTCCCCCTCCCCTCCTCCTCCTCCTTTCCCTCTCCTCTCTTTACCTCCCTCCATCCTCCTCCTTTCCCTCTCCTCTCTTTACCCCCCTCCGTCCTCGTCCTCGTCCTCCTCCTCCTCCTCCTCCTCCTCCTCTCCCCCCCCTCCTCCTCCGTCTAGTGGAATGTGGTTGCAGTGGCCAGTGTCAACTGTGGTCTATCTGCAGCCTTGGGGCTTGAGTCAACATGGCAGGGCTCTGTTCATACCGGCCTGCCCGCTAAGTGAATAATTATACTGTAAGAAGACCGCCGCTTCACGGCTCAACCGCCCCGACCGTGGTTCACACACTGTCTACTGTACTGGAGAACCTCGGAGAAAAACTGCCAAGGCTTTAAAACTGGCCTCCTTTTTTTTTGTTTGTTTTTTACTGTACATTCGAGCGGGGGGCGGGGGGGGAACTCACTTTGAGGATGATCCATTTCGAATATGCTGAAAATATTGGGCAATTAAAAAAAGGGGGCTCTTAAATATGGTATTTACTGTATGTTGTGCCGCAAAAACTTGTAGTTCACAGATCTGCTTTTGGTGTTACTGTACATGATAGCATTACCATAGATGGTTGGTACCTTTTGGTTACTTAAGATGAGGGCTGTAGCACCATCGATGGGTACTGTAGTTCTTTCAGACAGCCTTATTTAAAGAGATGCTACAGCATTTTTGTCATAAATTCTTTACCTACAATTAGGGCTTAAGTGTTGTCTGTATTGTTCACAATATGATGTTCGATATAATCGATTTCTTATCTCATAAGACCACACAGTCCTCAATTTATGTCCAACAAACTTCTGCAAAACAAGATTTGCTCATGGAATTGGGGAGATGTGCCTCTCTCTGTCCAATCAGATAAAAGGACTCGTTTTTGGCTCATAAGCACTAATTTGACTGAAAATATACAACATATCCTGTAGCATCTCTTTAAGGTCAGGTGGTTTTCCTGACAATGACCATGTGACCTGCCAAGGAAAAACTCTGGGTCCTAGTTATAACCTTTCTTGATCAGGAAAAACTCTTGGCCCAACAAATAAGACATAGAAGCTACTTGTTGCTTCTTCCAGTCAGTTGTAACTACTGAACTTAACTCCTCATCCACCTGACAGACACCTACGCACGCACACACACAGTACACACACACTCCTGCGGGAGCCTCTGACAGCCTGATTGGGCATGATTAATGGTGAGGTGCCCTAATGCTATCTAAATGAAACTAGGCATGAACCTGCATAACGTTCAGAGGAAAGAACTGTGGCAGGGCCAACATGTAAACATACTGTACACAGGCAGCCATCATGTCTCTGGTGAACCAACCCACAGACAGACAGACAGAGAGACAGACATGATAGGACAGGACAGACAAGTCGGACAGAAAAGACAGACAGACAAGACAGACAGACTATGGACACTAACCAAGATGGTATCAATGCCATGCGCAGGATACAGTACAGCCATGTTAAGAAAGGGAGAGAGTCTTGTACCTGTCTTGCGGAGGGGGAAGTCGTCTCGGGGGTTGTACATGCCCAGGACGGCGTGGTTGTAGGCCGACATGCCCGTCTGCGGAGGGGAGCTCTGGTCCAGAGAGCTGTGCTGAGTTTTCCTACAGGAACAAGAACCACGGTGGAGGTCAGTTTTACAGGTTCTGGAGATGAGTGTGTCGCCTACAGAGCCAGACTGTTTGGTAGTTAGCTGAGGTAAAAGCTGTGCGCTGGCACAGGTCCAAACCCATGTTCTGGTCTAGTGGACACACTCTGTGGTGTGTATCCCCCCCCCTCTCTCCTAGTCTGAAGGGCCATTAAGAGCTTTAAAGTGCTGAGGGACTGGACATGGGGAGGGAGGGAGGGAGGGAGGGAGGAACAGAAAGAAAGCCCTCTGTGGAGAAGATTCTGTTGTGTGTTCACTATTGCGCCGTCCCTACCAGGACATGGGCTCCATGGATCTATAATAAACACTCAAGGCTCCAGCATGAGATCTCCTCTCAACACGGCCAAATATCCTGCGTGTGTGTGTGTGCGCGCGCAATTTCATTCTGGTATTTTAAAACGCAATGGCTGTGTCTACAGAACAACCCTTGATCATACCCCCTAGGACTGATAAGGAAAGGATAGCAGTGTGTTAAACCTAAAGTGTTGACAACAGAGAAACAGACACAAGCCTCTGCAGGGTACCACTCATATTACCCTTGCCTAATATTGAACATACACAGCGTGTGTGAAAGAGAGAGAGCAGTCCTCAGGCCGGAGATGAGAGACAAAAAACAAACACACACGCACGCGCACACACACACACACACACACACACACACACACACACACACACACACACACACACACAGGCTCTATAATAAACACTCAAGGCTGAGGGTTCAGCATGAGAGCTCCTCTCAACACACCGAAATATCCTGCTTGAGTGTGTGTATGAGCGAGTGTGTGTGTGTGTGTGTGTGTGTGTGTGTGTGTGTGTGTGTGTGTGTGTGTGAGAAAGTGTGCATGTGTGTGTGTGCTTGATCTTTCATCTCCGCCCTAAGGGGCTGCTCTCACACACACCCACTCAGCATACAGCTGGCAGGAGAGGAGCAGGAGGAAGACACCTCACTGAAAGACCAGGGCCATACAGTACGTGACAAGCCACCAAGAGTGCCACAAATAGGCTTGAGTAGAAAAGATGTGGAAAACGGTCACGCTTCAAACTGTCCCCTGATTACATACTGTAGTACACCGTACAATCCATGACTTATTGAGAAATATTGAATTAGCACAAATTTAGGCTGAGTAAATTTAACATCCAATGTGTTAATTCAAGGTTTTACGATGTTGGCTATGAAGCACAAGCAATGTAGTGTAGGATACTAAGGATATGGTTATGTGCTTTATTCACATTATCTGGTTAAACATACAGTGATCATAACCGATAAATGACGACTTCCCGCCCGGTTCATTATAACAAAAACCAGAAATTAACCAATAGGTAGTCAGTCTGCCTGTTGTGGTGTACAGTACTCACCCGTACCAGTAGTGGGCATCGTTGGGGAGCCCCCCCTGGTTGAGGCTCCTCTGGGCGAGGGCTTTCTTCTTGTTCAGCACAAACTCCTGCAGTCGCATCTTGACCTCTGAACTGGCAACCGCACCTGGGAGGGGGGGGACACCATCATTACAGACACAAGCCCCTGGCACGCGACCCCCCTGAGCATAACACTGTCAACTCTCCTGTCCCCATCTAAATTCAACCTTAGGCCAGTAGAAGTCACTCCTGGTTCCACAAATGTTAGATTGGGACAACTTCTGTGGTAAAATAATAACAGGTAACTGCATCGACAGACAGTAGACGGATGTGTGAACATTCGGATGTCAATTAAGAAAGTGTGTGTTCTGACAACATCTCAAGTCTTTTTTCCTTGTTGCACCTTTTTTTCCTCCCTTTTCCAAGTGTTAACATGCACGTCACATGCATAACAAGTCACAGGGGCTGCTGTTGCTACGTGTCTGTGGAGAAGTGTTGAGAGAGATGCAGCAGGCTACAGGTAATAGCTTCGCTTTTACCCAAGAAAGGGTAATTTACTGTGATAATCACACAGGTTCAACCAAATGTAGATGAAAATACCAAATTACAGTAAGTGCCAGCTTGCCTTTGTTAGAGGGGAGCGGAGTGAGTCTGTAAGAGATACCATTGGACACACACAGCTCCCACTGCCCCATCACCGAGGACAATAACAGCATAATACCAGTGTTAGAAACTCATAGCTCCGTCTATGAATTTGAGAGTGGGTACATTTTCGCCAGCTCCATCCCTCAGCTGTTTACCAAAAAGAAAGTGGCGGGGAGATTGCTTTGTTGTTGTTTGAATCCCAGATTGCCACTTCAAGGAGCTGTAGTTTCAGCTTGATATTCAGTTTAACTCCCATCGTCTCTGATGCCAGACTCAAAGTGCTGCTGAACGTTCAAAATGTGTACGAGCCAATTACTTCCCGGAGTTACAAAAAAACAAAAATCAACAAAATTATGTTCTCTCACAAAAATAGAACATCCAGAAGCTCTACTTGGCATAGACTTGTGTTGATTTGTGCCCTATCAAAAAAACACGGATAATGATGGATAATGATAGCATTAGCTACTCACTCTCCTGCCCCCTCTCCTTGTTCTTCAGGAGCAGCAGTTTCTGCTCTCTCTGCTGTTTCTCCAGCTCCTGCTCCAGACGGTGGTTCTCCATCTTCCTCTGGTGCTCCAGCAGCTCCTGCTGATGCTTCAGGGCCAGGAGGTCCTGCTGGTGCTGGAGGATGGGAAGGGAAACACAACACAATGTTCCAAGGCGATATTCAACTAACTAGCAACTAATCCCTTCCCTTTCCCTAACTCCAACCCCAACCCTACACCTAACCATAGTAAATTGTTGCAAAATTTGAGCAACCCCAACAGGTTCACCTCAGGCCCTATTTACACTACAGCATAGCCCACTCACGCCATCCCCATCAAAAGACATCTATTTAATCTCATCCCCAAGCCCAATCACCACTGTACATATTCATCCACCGGGCACAAGAGTCATGACATGTTTACAGAAACTAGACCACTAAAGTCAATAGACTAATAGCCCCCTTCTCTGTATGCATAATTGGGTCTGCTACACACACACACACACACACACACACACCTCACATCCAGCACGCTAATTTTGCTAACCTCCTCAGCGGAGCGCCATGTGCCAATATTGGATTAATTCGATTGGACATAACTTTTCCTTTTTCCCCTTAATGTTTGTTATTTTCCTCTGGGAGGTTTCTTTCCTGTGTGCTTTAAATAACCGCCTGATAGGGAGGATGAAGACCATGTTTACCGTGTTGCACTACACTTTACTGTGAAGGGGAAAAATTCACTTCTCTACCTGTTTGTGAATACATTAGTGGGTTGAGGGCGAATGGAGGGTGAATAGGGTGTGTGAGAGAAGGGCAGCGGGCAGGCACGGCAAGTCCTTTGGCCTAGTTCCAAATGGAAAACACTGCTCTGTTCCCTTCCCGTCAAGGACATAGGAAAAGACGGATGCTTTAAGGTTTGGACTCCAGCCTGTCGGTGTTAATTGTGAAAGGAGCCCTCAAACCCCCACGAGACAGACTACAGGTACACAGAGAGAGAGAGAGAGAGAGAAAAGGAATGAACGAGTGAAAGAGGGTAAAAGAGAGAGAACGAGAGAGAGAGAGCGCAAGTGACAAGGATGTGCAGTATTTCCCCTTCTCCTTTCTTCTGTCCATCTCCTTCTCTCCCTCTCTTTCTCAACCTTCTGATATATCTCTGACTCTGACTCCCTCTCCCTCTCATTCTTACATGTCTTACGAATAGGCAGATGTGTGTGCTACAGCTTTTGGTGTGTGTGTGTGTGCCAGGGATGTGTTTGTGTGTGTGTGTGTGTGTGTGTGTATACAGCGGGTCGTGGTGTTATGAGGGATGTGTGTGTCCTGTACAGTAGGTCATGGTGTGTGAGTAAGGCGTGTGTGTTGTGTGTGTGTGTGTGTGTGTGTGTTTAAGTGTAGTTGTGTGTGTGTGCGCAGGCTCTGAATGGAGCTGATTGAGGCTGGGCCTCCCTGGCTGGGCTTTGCGTCACTCTCTGCCACCTAAGTGGTCCTCCAGCAGGCCAAAGAGGCCCTTGTGCTGCCCCTGACACCATTGAGAACTGTACCAGAGTCAGCTTTTAGGACTTCAATTCATAGACTGTGGCGCATATTTAGCCCCAAACACTGACCCAAGATCAAGAGTAGTAGAGTAGATTTAGTTTGCAGCACTGAGAAGTCAGTCCATATGAAATGTATGATGAATCACACACACACCTTGAGATGCTTTTGTATTGTACTAGTATGTGACCTGATGAAATGCATACCTAAATGTGCTCCTGAACACACACACACACACACACACACACACACACACACACACACACACACACACACACACCTGTACGTGCTCCTGGAGCTGGGCTTCGTGCTGGCGCGAGAGCTGCTCGTGTTGCCTCTGGAACTCAGCGATGAGGATCTGCCTCTGGATCTGCTGCTTCTGCTTGAGGGTCAGCAGCTCCTGCTGCAGCTGCTGCTCCCTGGCCGTGGCCTGGGGGGAGACCTGGCTGGACGGGGACAGGGACAGCTGCTGCTGCTGCTGCTGGAGGTGCTGCTGGTGGTGGTGGTCCATGCGTAGGTCCATAGGGATGGCAGCCGGGGGGAGACGCAGGGGCAGCGCCGAGTTGATGTCCACTAGAGAGGGAGGGGAGTCAGGGGGAGAGATGGGGGAGAGCATGAATCAGCGTTAGCCCATTAACGGTGCAGGTGGCTCTGTGCTGACTTGATACAGAGGACCGGTACCTTGATTTCTGCACTGGCACCACGTGCACGCAGGCACACACACACGCACACACACACACCTTATCAGCATATTGAAAGCCTTGATATCCTTGATAAATAACATAAGTCAAACACAGAGCACGGCACCTCATACAAAGACTGCATTGACCCGCGACAGAGAAACTCTGGTTGGCCTAGTCAACCACCCACACGTTACTGAACAGGCAGGAAGCCCTCCAATCAGACGGCTTCCTCTCATCAAATCTGAATAAATATTAGCTATTCGGGCCAATTATTTATCTACATGTTTACCAACAGCTCCGGAAAGCCAGACATGTTTGCGAGGGAACTTTGTCTTAATCACGAGGTAAACACTCGCTTGTTGCCATGCACGTACACAGTCATACTGTACACACATGCACAAAGTCACACACACGCAAGCGTATGCACGCACACACATACACGCAGGGAGTGTTATCCACAGTCAAATTAACACTAGGGCTACGCCAGTTAGTACCTTACACAATTTTCTTCAACCCAAAAACCTGTGAGGGGGCTTATTAATGTGTGGCACATTTCAAGTGTGTTTCTTTTGGAAGAAACAGCGTTGACTTGACAGCAAAGTATTTCTCCTGTTTTCATAAGCAGAGCACTCGCACACGCGAGCGCGCACACGCAGACACACACAGACACACACACACCTATGAGAGTACAGGTTGACTAGCCCACTCCCACACATGCTCTGTTGTGTCTTATCTTGTACACAGAGGGGAGGATGTTTGGCAAAGGCAGAGGTCAACATCATTTTAATTAAAGTGTATTATTATGATCCCAAACCACCGTGTGACCTGTGTGGCAATTAAAACAATTCACTCAAAAATGAACACTGAAAAACTCAAATTGAAAACAGCTTCAAAAGTCCAGCTTCATTCAAAAACAGTTCAACAGTTAAAAGGTGGAATACTATATTGGTTTTTCAGCCAAATGGCTGGCCTGCTACTTGTTTGGTATCAAGTTGAGAGAGCCTAGGGGAAATGTGACCACACTCAAATTTAATAAAGCTCTGACAGCAAGGACTAACAGTCCATGACATTGAAATATTTTAAAGCTATACATTGGTTATCTATTAATATATTGTGTACAAACAATAAAGACACACTTTTCTCTCCTGTCTGAAACCCTCCCCTATCATCCAGAGCACTCGTCTCACACACACACACACACACACACACACACACACACACACACACACACTCATGCACAAACAAACACACACACACAAGCTCTGCTACAATTCTGTCAATTAAGAATTTAAAGAGGGCCATTAATTGTTTATTCATCGAAAAATAAAAGCCTTTTTTTTTTTCTTTTTTTTTTTCTTTCTTTTTTTTTTTTTTCTTTTTTTTTTTTAAATTATTGAATTGGAATTTCAAAATCACTTGACCTCAAATCACTTGTGCATTCTAACACACCTTCCGGCACATGCAAGCACACCAACACCAGCTTCAGAGACAAGCATCCCTCTGCATTCTAGTACCGGTTTAGAGAGTGATACATAGAAACAGAGATCATCTCCTCCTCGTGAACACTGAGAACTACTGGTATGGCTCCATAGGGAAGCCATGACAAGGCTCCAACTGGTCCTGTTATTGTACCTACCCATCAGTGCACTGGTTCTGCCTCTCCTCGCCTCCCTTCTTCTCTCCAGACTTCTCTTTTCCTAACCTCCCCTTGCTTCTCTTCACACGTTCCTCCTCCTTTCCTTGCTCCTTTCTTTGTACGAGATACAATCGAAGGAATACTGTGTGCCGTATTGTATCTATTCAGCTGTAGAGTAGCAATTGTGCGCTCCTTTTCAAAGTGTCTGCCCTCTTGTCTTCCCTCTCCCTCACTCTGTGTCCCTCCCCTCGCCCGCTTCCCTCCTTTTACCCCTGGCTGTGTCCCTCCCCTCTCGCCTCCCTGCCCATTCCCTCCCTCCCTCCTTTCCTCCCTCCCTCCCTCCCTCCTGCCCTCATACCTCTCTCTCGGCTGGTGACATCACAGGGCAGTCTCAGGCATGCTGGCTGTTTATTCTGCAGCTCCTGGATTTCCTGGAACGGGCACCAGAGACAGAGGAGAAACAACTCTCTCTTCCTCACTCTCTGCAGTACCTTCATCGTTACCTAACTCCCATGGCCAGTAGAGGGGTGTACCAGCTGTGAAGTGTAAATGTGATGAGGTTTCCCCCTGAGGCCTACTGGACCCTAAAGGCCATCAGAGGGAAACTAATCGACCCCCTGTTCAGGCCTTCCTGAGCAGCAAGTTGTTAAATATAACAGATTGCCCGAGATTACCTACAACATCTAGAAGTGTGTAGAAAGTATAAGCATTTGAAAGGGTTTAATAAGGAGTCTCCAGTATTAGTTCTCTCTCCCTCCCTCTCTATCTCGGGTTTCAGAGTATATAATCTGCCAATCTTCACCAGACGAGCTGCAGTAAAACATATTTCAAAACAGGTGGTTTGCCAGGTTCAGTAAGCCACGTCTTGTTATGAGTACACTGATGATTATCAATGTTTCTAAGTACGTGTTTGACAATCCCTGTAGGCAAACACTCACCGATTCATTAATATAGAGTGTCTTGCAAAGTGTTTGGAATACAAGCTATTAACAATTACAGCTTGTAAAGTGTGTGTCTGTATACAGTGCATTCGGATAGTATTCAGACCCCTTAAATTTTTCTACATTTTGTTATGTTACAGCCTTATTCTAAAATGGATTCAATTATTTTTTTTCCTTGATGAAAACCTGCTCCAGAGTGCTCAGGACCTCAGATTGGGGCGAAGGTTCACCTTCCAACAGGACAACGACCCTAAGCACACAGCCAAGACAACGCAGGAGTGGCTTCGGGACAAGTCTCTGAATGTCCTTGAGTGGCCCAGCCAGAGCCCGGATTTGAACCCAATCGAACATCTCTGGAGAGACCCGAAAATAGCTGTGCACCGACGCTCCCCATCCAACCTGACAGAACATGAGAGGATCTGCAGAGAAGAATAGGAGAAACTCCCCTAATACAGGTGTGCCAAGCTTGTAGCAGACTTGAGGCTGTAATTGCTGCCAAAGGTGCTTCAACAAAGTACTGAGTAAAGGGTCTGAATACTTATGTAAATGTAATATCAGTTTTTTTATTTTTAATAAATTAGCAAACACTTCTAAAAACCTGTTTCGGCTTTGTCATTATGGGGTATTGTGTGTAGATTGATGAGGGGGGAAAATGAATTTAATCAATTTTAGAATAAGGCTGTAACATCATAAAATGTAGAAAAAGTGAAGGGGTCTGAATACTTTCCGAATGCACTGTAATAGGCCTGTATTTCAGTGTATCTGTGTGTCTGTTGAAGTGCATATAATCAATGGTGTAAGAGAAGAAAACTTAATGGGGGGGGGGGTAAATAAGGAGTAAATACAGTATTTACAAGGAGTAAATAAGGCGCCAGAGCCAAAATGTCGAGAGTGAAGCAGCCACACTGGTGAGCCATCATTCATGTTGCCCTGGCTTTATCAACCATGGTTCCGGGGGTTTAGGAAACCGGTTCACTTGAACTACAGAGTCCCCCTTTTGACATGGACTTGTTTCAGTGGCTGCAGTATGACTTCCCCAACACACACCGGGGGTTGTCTGCTTTGATGTTAAAGCCTGGTTAGATACAGTTGCTGTGCAGTTGGACGTGGAGGGGAAGGGAAACGTTATAGTTGTGTTCCACATGACAGAGTTCTGATGGATGGGAGCAGAGGAGCAGTGGTGGGGCAGGGGGGTAAGGGTAAGGACACACACGCACACGCACACCTCAATGCACTCCAGCCAAGCAGAGCAACAGGTATACACAACTAAGCATGCCAGCTGCTAAGATCACTTGTTCACTCTCTCCAATTGTGTTACCAGGGGTGTATCTCCATATCTCCATATCTCCTCTCCACCTCTCCTCCATCTGCACTGATCTGAGAACACAGTACAGCAACATGGTGAGGCAGGCATTTGCTTTGACCCATCCTGTTCTTTCATGTCAGTGCAGAATGCAGATGGAGGAAAGGAGAGGAGGAGAGGAGAGGAATCCACTTCCAACTATTGGGATGTAGCCCAGGTTCAGAGGATGACGAGGAGAACAAGTCAAGTCATTTTGGACAACTGGCCTATATGTGCAGTCTCCAACAAAAGACACGAGACAGAGAAATGTCCATATCTGCTCTCTGATCTCTGTTTGGTCAATCTATGACGTCAACGCTTACCGCAGGTTTAAAGATGAAACTGATAACACAAGAGTGTGCCCCAGCACACCCAAACAAAAGGCAAACGTGCAGTCCTGGGTGTACACAGTCGGTCTACAGCACAGAATGCCCTCTCTAAAAGTAGCTAGCTCTTACACAACGGATAGCTACCTGCATCACAGAAGGATTGGCTGGGGAAAAACACAGGCATTTTCCAAAGAGCTTAGATTAAGAACGCTTGTCATGGTTCTTATGTAAATAAAGCAGTCTCCTCAATTGCACTCGCACGCATTTCTCTGAAGAAAAACAGATAAATTAATTCTGACAACAGAGCAGGACAGGGTTTTTTTCTGAATGGGTCTGACATACAACTTGCTCAAAAGAGAAGGGAAAAAAAAAAAAAAAGAAGAAAAGAAGAAATAAATGCATCTCTCCATCTCAGTCCGCTGTATGAATAAAAAGCCAGGAGATGAAAGGGGGAGTGAGAAAAGAGAGCGGTAGAGGGAGAGCTTCACTACTCTTTTTTTTTTTAACCTCCTTTTCTTAACCTCCTCCTCATGGGATAGTGGGGGGGGATTGCTCCCAAACATGTGACTGATGCATTATTAAATATTGATTATGGGTTATTCATGGCACCAAAGCCTCCCTCCACCAATCCATATGCACAAGCAGTATACTCCCCCCTCCCTCCCTCCTTTCTCTGTCTCGTTTCCTTTCTCTTACAGTCTCCTCATCCATGTGCATGCATCTTTCACACACTCCATTTCTCCCTTCCATTTCTTGCCCTGTCCTTCCTGCTCTCCATCTCTCCTTCTACCACCCTCATTCCATCTCTCTCTCTCTCTCTCTCTCTCCCCCTGCTACAAATCACAATCTGTTTACGAGCCCTCAGGCGCACACACACACTGCTCCGCCGGCTCCTATTACAGATCTACTTATACCAGACAATGCAGCGGCAGCGCTCTGATTTAGAGCCTGTTTATCCGTGTAGATGTCCCTCTGTCTGATTGCCCCGGCTGTATGCTCGTTAGGGCTAATAGATGCCTTGCTGAGCCGAGCACAGCTATGCTATGTTGCTACTGTATGTGTGTGTGTGTGTGTGTGTGTGTATGTATTTATGTATGTATGGATGTATGTATGTATGTATGCCCTATCAGTAAGATTGGGGGGGGGGCATGCTGTTATTCGCAATGTTTGGAGATGGAGTCTGTTGGAGATGGAGACTAGGGGTGGGGTGGGGGGGTTGCTTTGAGGCCTTGCAGTAAGACAAGTGGGATGGTGGTGGTGGTGGTGGTGGGCTCAAATACTTGAGCTGGAGCTAGATGAAGACCCAGTTCAGTAGGGGGTCCCCGGCAAGGAAATCCATGAACCAAAACGAGACAGGGAACAGTGGCTCATCAATCAGAGACCATCAATTGGCCAATCTGTCTGTCTATCAGTGTCTGCGCCAGCAGCCGACAGCTCAGATTACAGATAGAGGCAGTGGGGTTCCTCTGTGTGTGAGTGTGTGTTTGTGTAGAGGGAACTCCTTCTGTGAAAGAAACACAGGGGGGGAGAGAGAGAGAGATAGATAGATAGACAGACACAGTGAGGGAGAGAAAGAAAGAAAGAAAGAAAGAAAGAAAGAAAGAAAGAAAAGGTAGACGTGTCTGTGTACAATGAGCCTGGCTCATCCCAACATGCTCGGGCTTGTCGCAGGCCTCCGGGTGACGTCAGACCCCCCTTATGCAATGGCGCAGCCCAGGGGAGGGAGGGAGGGTGAGAGGTGAGAGAGAGTTCGGGGTGGGGGTGGGGGGACCACGGGACGTGAGCAAGTACACCTCAGCCAGCAAACGGATCTACAGGTGCCCGCACGTCATTTCATCACAGGGGACGAGGGAGAGATGGAAGAAGGGGGGGGGGGGCGGGGGGTAGAGATGGAGAAGAGAGGGATGAGACGTGCAAGTGTGCGATACAGAAGAGAGAGAAGCTGTGCTGTTCTACACGTCGGCAGAATGTTGATAGAAGCAGTCTGGCGGATCTCAAAATGAGAAAACATCGTCACCTGTGGGACAACTAACGTGTCGGCACAATACACTTGTGGTAGGAAAGCAGGGGTCTCCTAACTGGGGTTTTAGTTCTCTACGCTCTTCTCTGAACTGTACACTTCTGCACTTCCATAAGATTGGTGTAAGGCACAAGTGCACACTTCAGGGAAATGGGCGGGGAATTGGAACGCAGGGTAAGTTATCTGCTGTATAAGCAATGGTTGGGGGTTGGGGGGGGGGGTCTCCTACTGTTTTGGGTCATCTGGGGCCTCATTAATAAGATCTGCTGCTAGTTCCTACTTAAGTTGTGTGAATTGCAAATAAGCATATTTCAATGGGCTTAGAAACCCCGAAATGTATGCAGTTCAAATAAAATCTCCACATCAACTTCAAGGTTCATGGATTTATATGGATCCTATCAGTCACAACAGGGGGGAAAAAATGGGGTGGTGGTGGTATACTGTAGTGTATAAACACAGTTATGATTAACACACAGTTATGATCTAAATAATCAAGATCTTCAACAATATGATTTTAACATATAAAATCACTACTGTTCTTTCAAATGTACCACAGAGAGCTTTGTTTATTCTATTCTATGACAGCAATATTTTTGGTAAAGTGGTTGATATAAAAATGGTTGATAATAAATGACAAATAAAACTCCACAATTCATTGTTGTCATGATTTGGGCTAATGTCCATTCAGATTGCTCTTTCATTGGGCGAGGTGTTGTCTTTGCTGCGTATCAGGATTCAGACGCTGCACGTGTTGACCACACAGGGGGAGAAGGTTGTGTCGTAAACGCCACACCACAGACGCTTTACACACATTGGTATCGGGTTACAGAGCGGTCAGGAGCCATCGGAAATACAGCCGTTTGAAACGTGAGACCAGATCTAATGTGAGACTGCATCCCATCCTAGTAGATGTGCTGTACAACGCTAGCCACGAAAAGCTTTTGTCTAACCGACAATAATTTTTACTCTGAACAGAAAAGCATAGCTAATAACAACAGCGTTTTAGAATGTGTGTGTATTTCTTAGATCTCCTACACACCCGCTGCAGTAAATCATTCAGAAAACCAATTTGGAGTTCCTTAAAAAACGACTCTGGATGCTCACTTGCAGAGGTGACGTTTTAAATTGAGCCCCACTGGAACAATACAAGTATTTAAAACCGGTTTGGAAAACATTCGGAGATCGACCTTTGAAGACCTACTGTACAGGGAGGGAGGAGGGTCTAAAAACCTTGTGCCCCATGCAGCACTTCATTCATATGCAAATCAGGGTCTCATCACTTATACTGAACAAACAAAGCTAGCTGGCTCAATTATTAAAGTTAAAATTGTATCCATTACCAACGGTAGTCACAAACGGAAGGATGGCGTGATGCTCAACCAACACTGAAGAACTGTCCATCGTTGCTATAGATTCAGTGACATTTTGCTTAAGTCCCTTTTACCCAGGAGTGTTCATGAGAAACCTGGGTTGCCCTTTAACTGTATCTAAGACAACCAACCCCAGGATTCTCCTGTGTCAGTGAGGGACATTTCAATATTTAATGGAGTAACCGCAGGCATCAACGGAAAAAAACAACAACACGTAGATGATCAAAACAGAGATGTTCCAGTCCAAGAGGAGAAAGAGGGCTTGTTTTTGCCTGGCAACCTGTTAACACACCTGCTCAATACTGCCTCCATTGACATCAAGAGGAATGAGGAGAGGGAGGAAGGAATAGAGAGAGAGAGAGAGAGGGAGAGAAAGAGAGGGAGAGATGGGGGGGGTAAGGACAATAACAGAGAGGTGTGGTCAAAAAAGACTTTTCATGCTGGGGTGTGCAGCCCATGCTTGCACCAATCACATGCTTTCAATCTGTGTAGGGGAGTGGACAAGTGTATACTTCAGGGAAAAGGATAGAATTGGGACACGGGGGGGGGGGGGGGGGGGCTGTGTATGTCTGTATATCAAGCATATACGAATTTTGAAATGAAACTAAAACAGTCAACCAGTCATTTACCTCTCTCTCTCATTTTAATCTCCCTCCTCTCCTCCTTAGTTAGCATTTCCACACATGAGTTATTCAGAGAGCTAAATGAAGACGCCGCTCTGTGATAACATGATTCTGTCACAGCACAGCAGAGAACCACATCCTCCAGCATCGAGTGTGGTTTACAGTCCGAGGTCTTTCCACATGAGGCCGTCGGGCCGAAACGTCAATGACTTCAAGAATATGAAGAATAAATCACGTAACAGTTTGGAGATGCTGGTTATACTAAGAAAGCTAAATATGGAAACTAAACACCACTTGACTGGGACAGCTAAATCTGGGGGAAATCGCTTAGAGAGTCTGCCCGGCATTAGGCTGTGTCTTTTACCTGTGGGAATGTGGTATACACACACACACACACACACACACACACAGCTGTACAGTATTCTTATCTGTGGGGATGTTGTTGTTGACAGTGACACACACACACTTAACATTACAAGGCTGTACTTTCTACTTGTGGGGATTGTTGACAGACAGACAGACAGACAGACAGACAGACAGACAGACAGACACACAGCTCTGTCTCCTACCTGTAGGGATGTGGTTGAGGGCAGATGTCTTCAGGACCTCCAGCGGAGGCTCCTTGCCCAGGAGCCCGCCGTCTGTGGGAGAGAGAGAGCACTCCGCTTCAAATATGGTCCGCAACATTGAGCCAACAGCCTTCCAGCAACCCAAACCGACCCGGCTTCAACGCGACGAGACTGTTCCCGGTATAGAGCGTGGCATCGAGATGACCTAACCAAGCGACAGTTTCTCCACCGCTGACCTAGAGAGCCTGAACGACTCCATCACAGGGAATCTCAACAGGGAACTCATGTTCTGGGCGCCAGGGGTGCTCTGTGCCCTGAAGGAGCGAAGTCGAAAGGCAGGCAGACTGGGGAAGCGGCGTTCATCAGACAGTGTGTGTGTGTGTGTGTGTGTGTGTGTGTGTGTGTATGTATGTGTGTATGTGTGAGAAGGCTGGCTGTTGAGCTCGACTGAAACTGGCTGTGCTCAGCATAGCAAGTGTGAAAGAGAGAAGGGGGAGAGGGATAAAGAGATGGAGAGAGTGGGGTGGGAGAGAGAATGAGAACGGCAAGAGAGAGAGGGGGGGGGTTGAGAAGGAGAGAGTGGGAGGAAAAAGAGAGGGATAGAGAAAGGTGGGGGAGGAGGTAAAAATAACCCCCTTTGTGTATAACAGCACATGCAAGCACACACGCGCACATAAGCAAGCACGTCTCTCGCTCTCTGTGTGTATGTGTGTGTGTGTACATGTGTGTGTGTGTGTGTGAGTGTGTGAGTGTGTGTGAGTGTGTGAGAGTGTGTGAGAGTGAGTGTGTGAGTGTGTGTGTAGGCTGTAATTATAGTGGTAACATGAAAAGGCTTTTGTAGGAGCCGAGCCCTGGGAAGACAGGGCTATAAATAGCCAACCGCCAAAGAGGGAGGGAGGGGGGGGGGGGGATATAGAGGGAAGAGGAGAATGATAGGACGAGGGAGATGTAGGGAAACGGAGGGAGAGAGGGAGAGAAGATGATTAGGGCAGAGGAGGGAGTGAGGAAAGGAAATAGAGGAGGTAAAAGAAGCGGGAGAAGAGGGGGGGAGAGAGGCTACCTCGCTAGATAAAGGGGAGAGGAGACAGCATCAACATGCACAGACACACAAACCGTCTCAAAAACAACAACACCTCTTAAACACATTTGCAGGTGCGGTGAGAAGGGTGTGTGTGTGTCTCTGTCTCTCTCAAAAATTGGGAATTGAAAACAAGATCTCCGATCCCTTAGGGGGAATACAGAGAGGAAACAGGCTAGCGTCTTGCTGTGTTGGTCTATTTCTGGACCTCTCTCTGGACTTGACTGCTGAGATATACTGTATGCATGCGCATGCACGCACACACACACACACACTTAATTAGCCAAAGGCTTGAGGATGCACCATGCAACACTAACCAAAATGATGGTGTGTGTGTGTGTGTGTGTGCGCGTGTGTGTGTGTCTGTGCGAACACAGGAGGTATTTTTAGCTCTAGCCTCAGGGGATGCATGTCTGTCTGTCTGTCTCAGACGCAGACTGCCATCCATGATTGGTTCTGGCTACCGCTAGTCTGGGAGAGGAGGACCAATCCCTGAGAGGCTTGAGTATGGTTGAAAGCATCTAACTTGATACATCCTCTTTCAAACCAGGCTTTCCTATCCGTGAAATCCGTTGCAGAAAGTAGCTACAAAGGGGTGGAAACCCATTTGAAATGAGTGACGCCTCGCCAGATGACAAAACCAATGAAAAACCTAACGCCTTCATCGACTAGATTTTGTGCAGCGCACTTCAGAATTCAGTTTTTCCTTCAGGTTTGCCTCCATTTTCTTCAATGTTGCAAGGTAGCATAGGCAACAAACTCTCTGCAAAATAGTCCAACCTACCCGGTCAGAAAAGACAACCAACATAACAACAAGCAATCCTCTACAGGCATGTGTGGGGAGAGTTCTTGGAATGTAACATCCAATGAAATTGCAAGAAAATGTGATTTAGGGAGGTATGGCTACGCGAGACTAAGCTTGGTAGCATCCTGCAACACTAGGGTTTGTGTCCCTCTCTCTCCTGTCCTTCGCCTCTTCAACAAAACTCCTTAAGTTTTGGTGAAAGGACTGAATAGGTTTCAACCATACATTCTGGTTTCCACAAGACACAAACTGTCTAGAACCTATATATTAGCAGATAGGGTAACGGGTAAGAGGCCATACCGGAGCTGTGTGGACAACGTTAGAGTCTGACCTGCACAGGTGAGGCTATGAGGAGGAGAGGGAGAGAGGGGGGAGAGGGAGAGAGGGGGGAGAGAGAGAGGGGGGGAGATGGACAGATGGCAGAGCCACAAATGAACTCTCAGATTACCCTTGTGCCCGCTTAGACACGCAAACATATTCAAATCAATGTCAGACGATATCGCCAGCACTTATATCCAAATGATCCAAAAGAGCAAAACTCTGCCGTGGACATTTGGTTGGTTGGTTGGTTGGTTTGTGTGTCTTCACAATGAAAATAAATCGAGAGATGCTGGTGGCAATATTAGCATTGTTAGCAACAACTAGGCAAAACACGATGGCTGATTTTGCATGGCCTGTGTGTGTCCTGTGGTCACAGTAACGAGGACACCTGTGTCTGGCAGAATCATCTACATTAGGACGAGGGACTTGTGGTTGTGTTATCAGATGCAGAGGGGCTTTGACTGAAAACTACAGCTGATACCTGAGACAGACCACACAGGGCGAGCGCAGGTGCATACAACCGCTGGACTGGCTAAAAAGGTGACAGGAAGAGGGAGATGGTGGGGCCAGAGAGGAGAATGAGAGGGGGAGGGAGGGAGGGGAGAGGGAGAAGGAGAGAAAGACATGGAGAGAGTGAGATGGAGTGAGTATAGGTGAAGAGTATCATATTCCGTGTGAGAATGTCCATGAAAGGTTGTATACTGAGGTCCGTGGCAGGAAAGATATACGCACACACGCACATCCACCCTCCAGAAGTGGAGCTCTCATCTCTTGGCAACAGTGAGTCTGTCAGACAGTCTTCCCTGTGGATATCTCCCCCTCTCCCCCTCTTCCCCCCACCCCAAGCCCTACTCAGCTAGCATCAGGAGGCAGAGGTATAAATAGCCCCTGCTAGCCTCCGGCTGAGACCCAGTCAGCCTTAGCTAACGAGGCTAGCGCTCATCACAACATGTTTGTTATGATCTGCACAGTGCTGAGAGGGCAAGGAGAGACAAGACATCAACCCTTGTGTACTGCATGCACATCTTTTTACTATTGGGCTAGATCCTAACTCCCATGCTAACCTAATAAGCATGCTCAAACCGCTGGCCAAAGACTAATGAGAAAGACCTAGAAATCCTTCCAAGTCAAGATTTGGGCCCTTTAAGGCAAGTGCTTTCAGACCAGATAAATTAGGATTTTGTCTTGCAGAATGCATTGCTATTCCATGACCTTTGCCACTACACTAAAGCATTTGAAGACCTGTGGGGCTGCCAAAAAGATAGAGAGAAAGGGAAAGAGAGAACCATAGAGGTGAGAAACAGAGATTCATACCTAGACCAGAGGTTTTAACTATTGCACCACAGGAGGGCGCTCTGGCCAGAGGACTGTATACAGTACGCTGTCTACATACAGCCGTAGTGTCTGTGTACGTGTGTGTTTGTGTATGTGAATGTCAGTCAGTATGTGTGTGTGTACGTCCGTCCGTCCGTCCGTCTGTCCGTCCGCAGAGGCGGTGAGAATCGATGTGCAGCCCTTAGGATTAGCATTGAACTGTGTGTCAAAATGAATAGCAGTTTAAACAGAGCCTTAAGGGCTTGGGAGTGGGAGAGCCGAGGCCTGTCACTCTCCTCCACGCAACCAGAGGAGTCAGAGAGGAGAGCGGTCACAAGATTATTTCTGTGATGGGTTCAGTGGAACATGTTGTGAGTGAAGAGCTAGTGAGAGGGCTACTTCATGTGCCCTTTCACACCGATAAACAAAATAGGATATTTATTAGCAAATCAGTGCGATAACCTCTACACACGAGAAAGTACGCACACAGAGAGAGAGAGAGAGAGAGAGAGAGAGAGGAAGGACGCTCCCATCTCATTACATGGCACTTCCTGTCCCTGCTGTGTGTCCATGGTGAGTACACACCAAAAAGGCCATGAGGAAGGGAACAATACGATTCATCAAACAAGTCTCCCCCTGAAGAGCCACTTCCTGTAGGTCACTGATTCACTTCCTGAGGTCAACCACCTGACGTCATGGCAACTGGCGAAGATTGAGTAACCCTCCTGACCTGATCAGCAAGCTCTGACGTCCAGTCATAAAGAAAGAGTCTCTGTAAGACATGTTGGCATCTGTAATGAGTGCCGTTTAGAGAAGGCAATTTTACCCGTCTGTTCCGTCATCACAGTCGTTGGCGGACAAAAGCAATGCAGTAGCTGGTACATTGTGATTTGTGAGCAGGCAGACGCTTCGAGTCCAGGCCCAGAGAGTACTGATGATTTTCGTCCGTGCCAAGGTGTTTTGTCCACTCCAAAGATCAATCAATTTCAAAGAAGATGGATCTTTTACATAACATCAATTACCAAGAAGAAAGTACCAGGGACTGCAGGTTCTGCAGGACCGCGCTCTAGTCTGGTCCATGGCGGCGGCATTGTCGGTGCTTGATATCATCATCATCCTCTTTGTTAGTCCAGCGCTCAGAAACAAAACAACAACAGCTGTGTCAAAAGCCATACAGAGAGAACTCCCTGGCGTCTGTGTAAACTCTAATTGCAGCAGACAGATCACTGGCAGGACACCCTGTATCTAGTTTCTATATGAACAAAAGCCCCTGCCACAAAGAGACGTTCCCTTCCCTTCCCTTCATTATCTCTCTTTTTCCCCTCGCCGCTGTCGATTTCCTAATGCCAATTAAAAACAGAGCGTCTCCAATTCACAACGACAGGGCCACCGCAGAGGTCAGGACAGCGTGTATTTATGGGTGGAAAGGGGGGTGGGGGGGGGGGGATCTGCCGATATGGGCTATTTCACAAAAGGCATGACCTCTTGGATCAGTTGGGGTGGGCCAGGGGCCAGGGGCCAGGGCTTGGTGAGGGGAGAAGAAGAGTGGATGGGGACTTGGTGTATGGCTGGCAAGTCAATTCCAATCATATTGCACATTTGGGTACATTGGGTACATTTGGGGGAGAGTGGGAGCCAAAGCAAAGCGACAAATGAGTTTGAAGGGATGGAATACAGTTCTTACGCTGTGTCCCTGGCACCCCACCTGTCTCTGCACAGTGAGGCAGTGTGTTCTCCACCCCTTTGAACCCAGAGTTACAATGACTACATCCAACCACAGTGCAACACCCCCCGTCTCTATTATATAAACCCACTGCCACTGACATACTGGCCCTGTCCTGAAACAACCCCCATCCCCTTAGCCCAGACACTTGTTAAATCGTCTAAAAATATATATTTTAAAAGGTGGGCTTCTTGCTTTTCCCTGGTTGTGCAATAAACCTTCATAACAGTGCTTGGTTATGGTTATAGACTTTGACCTTCTCTACCAGAATGCAGCAGGCACTACTCTTAAACCTTTGGATGCCATCTACCATAGCACCATCTACCATAGCACCATCTACCATAGCATACCATTAATATTTGTAATACTTATCATTGCATCCTTTATCAAAAGATCAGCTGGACCTTGTTAAAGTCTAATTGATGCTTATGGAATCATCACTCCATATTGGGCTCTCTCCTTAATGTTCCACCTACAGTACTCAACTTGCAACCATCTCAGGTTGCGACACAATATCGTTCTAACCTAATATCGTCTCTAATCACAGAGGGAATGAAGACTAACTTTCATTTGGAAAAGGTACAAAGCACAACCTGCTAAATTAAAAAGGGGGTGTCATTTTCACATTGAGTGAATTATGGGTCTTGTGCAGGGGTGTCAAACTGTTTTGGTCGCTGGCAGCATTGGACCAAATGCAACCGAACCCATACGGGCCCGAAAAAAATACATTTGTTAGTCAAAATTGTCCACTGCCTCATATTATTCTAATATTCTATATAACAGTAGCCTATACTCAGCCTACAGTCAATGTGGTAAGGATTTAAAAAAAGGAGAAGACATTATTATGCAAGCAATGCTTTCTGGTAGAACTCAATTGCTATCTTCCCATTTCAAAGCTGAAACCTTAAAAAAATGTAAAAAGTTCCCCCGCCGGCCTGATTGGACCACCCGATGGGCCGGTTCTAGCCTTTTCTTTGATACCCCTCGTCTAGTTTGCCTGTGTGTGTGTGTGTGTGTGTGTGTGTGTGTGTTTCCTTCTCCCTGGTGACTCCCTACCTACGTCAGCAGAATAAGTAATACATAGAATGTTTACGTGCATACCTGTGTGCCTCCTTATCTCTTGTGTAACATTAACATACAAGTTCCTATCCCCTGTGTAAACCTGTAGGCTTCAACAGCAGTCCCTGGCCATCCCATCCCAAACCAACCTCCCACAAACTCATATACACTGTACCACACACACAACCAATCAGTCTGTTTTCACTCTGATCTGTCTTATCTTGTTCTTGAAAGAACCGCAAACTATTAAGATATCAAAGTTATATATCCAAAAAAAATATCAAACTATGTTGGCCTAATTATGGTTCCTGCTTCGGTTTACTATGTTACTGCTGGTCCACCAAGGTTAAGGTACCTGTCAGAACACAAGGCTGCAGACTACTAAAACTCCAAAAGGAAACACAGGCTCACTTTCCTTTCTGTGTGCAAAAAGCTAAATTACATGACAATTAAGCATCCTTCAAACAAGCTAGGCTACTGTATTCTTTCTCTGAAGATATTTATAATACTTGTGCTACAGGGGAGGCTGGTGGAGGTAGAAATCGGAGGACAGGCTCATTGTAATATATGGAATGGAATGAGGAACGGTATCAAACACACAAGCCACTGGTTCGCTAACATTTAATCAAACTAGCCATAGAAAGAAAAATAAAATTGGGGAAGCAGTGAGCTATGTTTATTTTGTATTTTTTATGGAATCCCACTCTATGATGAGTTATGGGGAAGGTATCCATGTACTGGTCACACAAGGAGAAGGATGAATGGACATGTGCCAAGCATTAGACTGGGTGTCTAATGATAACTGCTGCTAATCCTGGATTGATCTAACGATGTAATGCGCTTGGCCTTCTCTACGCTTGGCAGGGGAAGCGGTAGCATCTAGAGTAATGCTGCACCCATTTCTCCACCCTTCTCTCTTCAGTATGCACTTGTGCACTTCCCCACATGGATTTAACAGCACAGGATTGGTCTTTCCTGGTCAGGTCATGTGTCCGAATGACACCTGCTAGTAGGAAGTAGCAGAAAGTACAGCATTTATCTCCCCATTTTCTCTGTCGCAGACTCAAGTTTGCCAACCATGTGGCTACTCCAGTAACCGGCATTTGTGACCGCTACAGAATGACTAGGTCAAGAAACCGTCATGTTCTGTCACCAGTCCCTTTTACGTCATTTGCTTTTTTAGCAGATGTGGTGAGACGTGTGGCTGGAGGGGTTACCATGGCTCTTTCACTGGGGCATCCATCTCGGTGATGGTATTTATAGTGCACACATCCCCCAGTGTGTAAAGTAAACATGACCATCACATCATCCACAACACAGACCTTTCACTATAACATAACAGGAGTGAGTGTCCCGATAAAGATGGATCGATAGAGTTTCACAAATCAATTCAAGCAGCACTTCAGACATGTCATCCCTCAAATCTCAATAGCTCTTTAACGGTGCGTTTAGCTGACCTAAGATTGGGCTCGTTATGACGGCAAAAACGTGTATAATATGTACGACTTATTTCAGAAATGGTCGTGGAAGAAATCCTAATTTTCACCGCTCTCCACCTTGTGTCTGTGGTCTGGAATTAAATAAAAGCAAGTTGCGTGGCATAATTCAGTCATGTATATTTCTTCTTACACAAAGTTATGAAATGTGGTCTTTAATCAATAAGTTGAGCACGGTGTTGGCTGTTTTCAAGATAAGAACGATGCCAAGCATAGCACATCCACACACACAGCTTGTATACAGTGGTTGTATCGGCAATGATGTGAAAAAGTGGTATCTTTGGTGCACCCATAGTAAAAACGTTTCAAAGCTATTTTAGCTTCGCTTGCCAAGAACTATTTCTGGGCACAGGCAAGGTTTAAACTTGTTAGTTCTATGTTTGTGGACCATTGTCAATGTGTAAAGTGAAGCGAGAGGGCAAATTGTACCTAACGACACACTTAGGCCGCTCCACGAGTGGTCTGCAGCTCTCGTAAACTCACGAAAGAATTGAGGTAATGAAATACGAAGCGGAGCATGTTGAATCAAGCTGACAGCAATTGTTCATTGATTTCAGCGATCATGAAAATGGACTCCCTCCTGCATATTCATAGCTTGCTTTGTGACAGTGACCCCAGATGGGGCCAGTGAGTGTAGGACTTACCTGGGTGACTGTGTGACGTCATTGTTGACAAAATGGTTTTCGAAAATCCACGTTGGAGGGTTATGCAGTCCAACAAGATGATGTAGGAGTGGTGTGTGTGTTTGTGTATGGGTGTGAGGGTAGATATAAGGTTCAAGAAAAAGGTTGTGTGTGTGTGTGTGTGTGTGTGTGTGTGTGTGTGTGTACGCCTGCTTGAAGTGTGTGATTAGGGGAGGGGGTTGGTCTGATGTATTTAGGGGTGTCTGAATTGATAGGTCCACACTTTTCCTCAGTGGCCTGAAAGAGGAAACACTATCATCCACAGGCCTATGGTTAATAACCATCCACCATGAGATAACATGAGTCTTCAGTCTAGGTAATCCAATCAGAATCACCTTCTCTCCCTCTCTCCCCGGTTCCAGCCTATCAGAGAGACAGAGACAGAGGAGTAAGTGGGGTTAATATCATCTGGGCAACATGGAGCAAGGCTTATGCCGGGGGTGCAAAACTCCAATTCTCAATAGCTGAGTCCTTACTGGAACTGTCTTCTCCTGCCATTTTCTTGATCACACAATATCCCTGAATTTGCAGTGAATACACACACACACCTGGTTTCCCAGGTCTATAACCTGCCACTGATTTAAGACATGGAAGAATGATGAAGATGAATATCAGAAGACACGGCAGCCATTGAAGACTGGAGTTGTGCACTAGTCACAGAATCAGCATCATCATTTCTGAAACAGGAAATATAACTTGTATCACACACAAACGCAGTATAAGTGTGTACAACACTGATTCAAGATAAAGGCATAGCCTAAATGTTAGAATTTTCCAAACCTACAAAAACACTGACTGCTGCTTCTAGACCATTAAGAAGAGGAGTAACAGCCTGGGGGCAGGGTGGGGGCAGTGTGTGTGTGTGTGTGTGTGTGTGTGTGTGTGTGTGTCAGGAGGGGTGGGGGCGGGGGGTCTATAAGATAGGGGAGCAGACAGTGGAGCTGCGGGACAAATCTCCAAAAGTCGGTCACGACACACACTTACGCTTTGTGATGGAAAGGGGGGTGTGTGTGTGTGTGTGTGTGTGTGTGTGTGTGTGTGTGTGTATGCCCCAGGGGCTCTATGCTGCACCATTCTCTTAGGGCGTGGGGGGGGGGGGGTCATGCTGGAGAGTGTGTGTGTGTGTGTGTGTGTGTGTGTGTGTGTGTGTGTGTGTGTGTGTGTCCACGCTTGTCTGGACTCATTGTCCCCAAACGGCTTGTGTGACACAGGGTGACAGATTAGGAGAGACAGGCCCTAAAGCACAGGGTAAAAGAGACACCCCGGGTGGACTCCAATCCAAAAATATTGCTCCCTTCCCTCTGTTGCTGTTAACGACCTTGCTAACCTGGTCAATTTTTAACATAAAACACGTTCATTGGGGAGGCGGGCGGGGGGTGTTGGTAGTACACTGCATACTATAAAAGGTAGACATACCGGTACCTTCAAACCAATGTAAAATATTACAACAATTTACCAATCTGAACCACTGTTCTATAAAGGTCGCTGCAACCAAAATATTTGGCAGGATGTTGTACACACGCCTCCATTCACAAAAAAGGTTGACGCATAGATACAGTTTACCACCGTCCATTGATAGAGAGCTGACTTTTCCAGTCATTTCTCCTTTAAATAGTGCAACTCCCTGAGATGAAGAGCGGTAAAATGTTGCTGATACACTTTATTTAACAACCGCGGCCGTGTTCCAAAAATAGCACTGGAACAATTCGAGGCAAATCAGCTTGCGCGTAAATTTGTAAAGCACATAAATTTCACTTCTTCCGCCTGTAGATCGGGCCAAATCGTATTAACTCCATTCCTCAGAATATCGCCCCAATACAATGATGTAGCTAATGTGCAAGATTGAGGATACTATGACGCTATATCAACTGGAAACTTCAGCAGACATTGTTTTGATAGAAATTGTCCCCGCGCTCGTAAGTAATCAACGCATCATTGCCCTGAGCAACATCAAAAAGACTGTCGCATTTCAACAAGCAGTTTCGTAGTATAGAATAACCGTATGCTCACCTACTGTAAACGAGGGGGCAGGCAGTCACTGTCCCGTGAAAGATTACTTTCTCTTTATCATTGGAGAAATCTAAGGGGCGAAAAAATCATTTTCTGACAGATTCCGCCATACTGGATTTTGGTTACAAAGTCACGTGTCGCGCCCCTGCATTCATCCAAGTATTGAGAGGCGTGGTTTGCTATCAATATCGAATTGTTTCTTATGTTACCACTGTGAAATCTAGAGTATTTAAATAAACATTTAGAATAATGTTCTATTATCCGAAATCATATACATTTTTCATCATATTCTCTTTATAATAACACTCCCTAACGTACTGCTATGAATGGCTTGATGCGTGAAGGGCGTGTCTCATGCTCCTTGTTGTGTCAAAATTCATAATATCTATTGCGTAATATCTATAAATAGGACAATCTCTTGATCATAATACAACCCTATCCTATTCATATATTAGAAATGGGAAGTCTACAAGCAGTCCTCTTGACAAGTCCATTAGTTAATAAAAAGCATGATATGTTCATAATTGAGGTTATAGGTATGTCAGTCTTGTCATTTAATTTGTGTATGACTGTCAAAATGCATGGATAGTATTTATTATTGCACATTCAATATGAAAAACTGGTGAATAAAGGAATGCATACGATGAGGACAGTTTTGACTGTAGCTGCCCTGAGAGAGGGAGCTTGCTGGGGAGATACCTACTACTACCATGGCTTGAGTTAGCCCCAACACTAAGCTCCATATAAATTTAAATTAATCCAATTCAGAACTGGGATTTCAGCTCATTACTTTTTATCTCTTCACTTAAGTATCTAAATTTGAATGTAATGTAATTAGACCCCAAACCTTGAATGAGGTAAGGAAGAGAGAGAGAGAGAAAGAGAGAGAGAGAGAGTGAGTGAGAGAGACCAACTGAGCATTAAAGCATTAAGCATTAAATAAAGCTACGCTCTTGTATTTTATTGGATACATTTATCTAATTCTCGCTCATTGCCATAAGAAAACTCTCTCTTTCTCTCTCTCTGCTCCTTGGTTTGTAACTTAATAGAGTTTATTTCCATGACTTTATTTGGGGTCTCATCCACACACAGACGAAACAATGGGAACATTCTGCCTTGCTGGGGAGCCGCCTGTTGGGCTAATTCTTCTCTACAGGGGCTGGCAATTTGTGTCTGTCTACCCATCACCACACAGCTGTGATAAAGGGCCCTGTTCAATCAAGAAACATCGTTTCTGGGTCAGGGCAAAACAGCCCCCAACAACATACTCTAAGCCGAGTAATGTTTTATGTATGTTTTTGAATTCACAACCCATTTCGTTTAGCTAATAATTTAACACAATTCACATTAACATTGAGATTATCATGAGAAAAAAATTCTAAAGCTTTCTCGTTACATACACACATAATGTTGTTTCATCTCACTCTCAAAGTTTCTGCATACCAGCTTTGATTGAACAGCTATTTCTTACTCTGAGCACAACTGTTGGCCTGTTGGGACTGCTGTATCCATAGTAACAGAGGATTATAATTTCTCCGGAGGAGCTACTGGTTATCAGTTACATAACGTGGTCTTGCAGACATCTCATGTTGTTGGGCCTGCATAACCTCAAAAAGGTAAAACCTCTGGGATAGTATTTTTGCTCATATACGTAAATAAACAAACAAGCTACATATTGAATAGCACTGTGGCTATCAATGATATCAAGACATAATCATCATCTTCTGCTTTTACAGTATAACCAGAGCATAGATTGAGTTGTACACCAACCATTGCCAAGCATATGTAGACAAGTGGGAGAGTTTTTGCTATCTGTTTCTCAGAATCCTTTCTGTCTAGTGTTTCAGTACAAGGCAGCTGTGCCCTATGAGTCAGGATTGTAGAGTGGAAAAAGTATCATCACATCACATCACATCACCAGCTCAAATTATTTGATCAGGAACCCCCATGTATCTGCATCTTGCTGGTGACTTAAGGCAATTCAGCCACCATGTTTTTTTTTTTACTTCACTCACTGAAAAAGCATACATCACTGAGAACATCTACCTGCTACCCAGGGTGTTTGTGTGTGTGTGTGTGTGTGTGTGTGTGTGTGTGTGTGTGTGTGTGTGTGTGTGTGTGTGTGTGTGTGTGTGTGTGTGTGTGTGTGCGCGCGCACATTTGTGTGTGTGTGTCTGTGTGTGTATTTGTGTGTGTGTGTGTATATGTGTGTGTGTGTGTGTGTGTGTGTGTGTGTGTGTGTGTATATCTGTGCATTTGTGTAATGCCTCACAGGTGTCTCAGCAGTGCCCAGATATACAAAGCAAAACTAAATTGGCTTCTATTGCTTAAGGCACCCAATTCTAAATGTACTGAACATCTGATTAGCATGTGAGTAATAATGGATGAGCTTCTTTAGCTCAAATTGCATAGAAGCTTCCAATTCTCCAGATTGTCAGATTGTCTCCAGTTTAAACGGCCTACTTACGTAACTTCTGAGAGCAGCTGTGTACTCTATCAATTGGATTTATTATGAGGGAGAGTGAGGGGAATTAAGAGGCTGAGCCAGAGGTGGCCAGTGTTCTATGCAGAAGGATGGTGTGGGTGGAGGCTTGTTACATCCAAGCAGTGACACTTGACAGCTTTTTTGTTCTGTTTTCCATTGGCTGTAGTAAATTACCCTTGGACTGTTTTCAGATTGTTTAGCCTGCTTTAGGTGTATAGTGTATAGTGTTCTTATGGGGTTTTTTTGTCAGTATGGCCTTCCTACACTTTCCATCCTGGAAATAGGTTCACAGCACCCTACAGACACTCTCATCCATTTCCTGTTCCAATAACATCCCTCTCTGAATACATTGTCTCAAAATGTAAATGACCATTGAACAGCAGTTATTATTGCATTGTAGGAGCTGAAATCCATCTCTTGCTCAATGTGCTTTGTTGCTAGTCATTGATTAAATAGCAATACACACATGAATTATCAAGTGGTGTGTTCATTTTGTCGTGTATTGCTGACTTTTCAACATGCTTTGGTGATATTTATCCATTTTTTTCTTCAAGGCAGACAGTACATGATGCTAGGAGGACATCTAGTGCCTCTCTATGAATAACTACACTTATATGACACAACTCTAGAAAACACATATACATAATAGACCTTATCTATTAATTGATACTAAACACTATCTATTAATCTTCACTAAACCATATTCATGTAAATCTATCTATTAATGCCTGAGAAATGGAACTTATAATGATCTCTCCACCTTAGCCCCTTCAATGTGGATAGGGGCAAGCACCGCCCAAACTTTATGATGGTGGCCACACAGTCATGGGGGTACGGGGAGTACAGGAGGGGACTAAGCACGCAGCCCTGGTGGGGGGCCCTGTGTTGAGAGTCAGTGCAGAGGAGGTGTCCCTCACCACAATGCTTATCAAGGTTAAGGCAGATGTCAGTCAAATGTGCCACAAAATTACAAGATGATTATGAATGACATGGTTATGATAAATGACAATTTGAAAGTGTTGTTCAAGTATGCCGTTAATTGGCCTGGTCGCCTGGTCTCTCGGTATCAGTCCCTGATTAAGGGTAAATGCTAAGTTGGATGCTTGGGATGACTCAACTCTGATGTCACCCCAAATTGAGATTTAAAACGGTTAAGATAAGGGTTAAGGTCAGAGTTAGCAAAGGGTTATGGTTAAGGTTAGGGTTAGGGTTAGGGTCGTAGCAAGGACCCCACTTAGCATCTACCCTGATTAAGAGGGCAAGGCTGAAAAACAGTAGTAGTGCAGACCTGATGCTAGCATTTGAATATCTAATCAATAGCCCTGAGAGGATAGTATGTCCAATGTGTGATAAGCAATGAATTGTATTATAGTGCCATCTAGTGAACAATATCAGAGATTGTCTATACCTTTTAAAGAGGCTTTGACGGTAAGGTCATCGACATAGATTGTAGTTCTAGCCGCGAAGAAACCCCGCCTAACTTTGCGTGGATTGGTTCAATTTGAAGGGGGCGTGGGAAGTTATAGCGCAAAACACCAATCATGTTCATTTTGACATGTACGTCATCTCGGAGTGCCTAATGTCTGAGGGTTCATCTCCACATGTGAGAAAAACATGGGGACACTTGTATATTGATATTTCTTTTCAAACTGACTATAACAACAAGAACATAGCTATATTGTTATCTTCAACGTCTCGATTGTGATTGATGTAACACATTATTCGACTTCATCTTTTAGCTATACCTTATTGAGCTTCCTGAGATAGCTAGCCAGTTTTATAGATTTGTTCGGTGAAGCACTACGTCTTCCAACTAGCTAGCTTACCAGAATGGACAACTCCAACGAACATGAGATAGAGCTCCACGAAGATGAGGAGATCATTGAAGTCATCGACCTAAACGAAACGGAGCAAAGCCCAGGTATAGAGCTGTAGATATGTATATTTGCTAGCTAGCTAGCTAGTTAGCTGGAAGCTATATTAGTATACCTAGCGTACAGTAGTACAGAACAGTACAGTAGTAGTATTACAATCTGGTTTTATTGACGTTACCTAACTAATAATATACGACCATCTACATAGTTATATGTATAGACATGACTTGTCACATATGTTCGAACTTGCAACACTGTAACATGTCATTTGGACATAGCTAGCAAGTTTATTCGCTAGCATAGCTATCAATACAATCAATGTGGTTCTGGCTTGCGTGAGGTGAGGAACAGTATGCTACGATTAGCTTACAAAACCCGCTGTAAAATCGCTGTAGCGAGAATCTGTGGCTATTTAAACTACTCTCTTCGCTCGATAGATGATCTGGCTGAGGAGTTTGAGGATGTGGACTTCGAAGATGCGGGGAGTGGGAACGCGGACTATGACAACGAGGGCTGGGAGACCGATGATGAGATGGAGAGAGACGAACCAGAGCAAGATGACAGCGAGCTCACCTTCTCCAAACATACAGGTAGGTACTAGCTAGCTAATGCTCTTCTGCAGTGCAACCTACTATTCTCATTGTCATTACTCAGCAGTAGATCGAGTTTCCTCAACTCCTGCCGTTCATGATAAAGGTGTCAAATCCATGGCACCCAATGGTCTGAGAACATTAGGAATATCAGAGTACAATATTGGTGATTGATGGGTCTTCTCTTCGGTCATCCTTATTGTTGTCTCCCAGGCTCAGTGTTCTGCGTAAACTTGGACCCAGTGACAAACAGTTTGGCTGTGACTGGAGGGGAAGATGACAAGGCCTATGTGTGGAGAGTGAGCGATGGTGAAGTCCTCTTTGAGTGTACAGGTAAGTGTCCCAATGTGGAAATATTGTTATTGATTTTGAAAACTCCATCTTTAACTAATCATCTAATCTGTTATTTAGTAATAATTGTCCCCTGCTGCAGACATTAGTTTACATCTCAATAAGAATTGTCACCAGAAAACAAATGATCTATTCGCTCTGAATATAGTTGATGACTGATGAGCTATATTGAATAAGGGAAAACTCTGTTTAATTTCAGTGTGATTCAACAATCCTAATTCAAAGACATTTCGGCAAATCGGATGTCTGCATACTTGACCTTAATTGTAAATTCATTGCGTTTTCCTTCACTGTAGGCCACAAGGACTCAGTGACATGTGCACTGTTCAGCCACGACTCGACTCTGGTGGCATCAGGGGACATGAGCGGGCTCATCAAAGTATGGAAGGTGGAGACCAAAGAGGAGGTTTGGTCCTTCGAGGTGGGCGATCTGGAGGTGAGAGACAGTGCTACACTCAAAATAGGCTGCGCCTAAGTGTCTTCCTCTCCTTGTCTCTGTTCCTCCTCTAGCTCCTGTGTTGAAAGCCAATTCTCCAAAATTGGGGTCAATTCAGTTTCAATTTAGTACATTGGCCCAGTCCAGAAACAACTCCCCCATAGGCATTATAGATTTGAAAGAAATTGTTAAGAGAAAAGTTGCCCTCTGGTAAACTAGGTAGATTTATATGATATTGGTTGTACCTATCCAATCTTTTCAGATCGACTCAAGTATCTATTGCAGTAGAGCTTTGTCACTGTTTCTGGACCCTGGTGTGGAATTGTGTTTACTGGACTGAATATACAGTTAGAATATATAGAATATACAGTGCATATATATTTGGACTCTGACACAGACTTAGTCAACACATTGCCTGCAAAGGAGTCTCGACAAAGTATTAAAAATGAACATTTCATTTATGATTAAATTACATTTGAGCCCCTGAAAATGAGGGACTGTGTATTAAAATGGTTGCAATTCCTAAACGTTTCATACAATATTTTTGTTCAACCCCTTGAATTAAAACTGAAAGTCTGCACTTCAATTGCATCTCCATGCAAATCCATTGTGGTGGCGTACAGAGCCAAAATTATCAAAATTGTGTCACTGTCCAAATATTTCCGGACGTAACTGTGTGTGTGCTGTCTCTCTCAGTGGCTTGAGTGGCACCCCCGCGCCCCGGTGTTACTGGCAGGCGCTGCGGATGGCAACGTGTGGATGTGGAAGGTCCCAGCGGGTGACTGCAAGACCCTACAGGGCCCCTGCTGTCAGGCAACCAGCGGGAAGGTCCTCCCAGACGGTACGAGGGAGCACATTGTCTGATCCCAAATAAACCCCCTATCCCCCTGCCCCCTAGCCACTTGTATGTAGTATGTAGCCTAGGTCTCTGAAGATTGGGCTGGTGTAAGCAACAGGATGACAATTCAATCTAGGCTATCAGTAGTCCAAAGTAATGAACAGTACAGCGAGTGCATAATGTTTTTGTATATCTGGTCCTAGTGGGAATCCAATTCAAAACTTAAAGCGTTGCTACCTACCAGTTGAGCCACACAGGACCATAACAATTCATTGCAGCTGTTGGTGTTCCCCCCCCCGAAAATGTGTTACCCTTAAATTTGTGCCTTTGTCAATAGGAAAAAGAATCGTAGTGGGCTATGACGATGGCATAGTGCGACTGTGGGACCTAAAGCAGGGAAATGCCGTCTTTGTCATCAAAGGTGAGTTTTGGCAAGTCTACCACTACCTGAACACAATTTTAAGTCAGTGGGGAAAGTTATCATAAGTGTACATGGTTGGGGGGAGTTGATTTGATGTTCAGGTATAAAGTGTGATATTCAGGTATAAAGTCTCATCCACTCCGCCACAGGTAAGGATGGCCACCAGGGGGCGCTGACATGCCTCGCATGCAACAAGGACGGCTCGTTGGTTCTGACTGGCTCAGTGGACGGCTGTGCCAAGCTCATCAACACAGTCACGGGCAAGGTGGGCACTACAGGGGGCACTGGGGTGGTGTGCACACAGAGAATGGCATCCTTGCTGACACGGTTGACATGATAAAATGTTCAGATTAGAGCATATTGCTCAAAAGTACGGCTAGTTTTTTTTTCATTGACCAAGAGATCTCCCTTGTAAAATATATTTTATTTCAATGAGACTCAATAGCACTAACCTAGATAATTAAAGGATACATTAATAAGATGTCGCCGTGCCGTGCTACTCTCAGAGCCCCTGTGTACATGACATGCTCCATGACTGCGTGTGTGCATGCAGGTGGTGGGTTCGTTCTCCAACGAGTTGGACAAAGCCAAAGCCTCCAAGGATGACGAGGAGTCTAACTCAGTGGAGTCAGTTGGATTCTGCAACGTGTGAGTGAGAGAGATCTACTGTTGGATGATGCTTAGCTTGTTTGGATGGTTCATTACATCATATATCACAAGTCATAAGAAGACCTCACAAGAATAAGCACCACTTCGAGGTCAAGCTTTTAGATTCTTAAGTTTTTTCATACAACATAATTATTTAGTTGTGACCACTGAGATCAACTTTTAAAAACAAGTAATGATGCTGTTTCATGGTAGATGCTGTTTTTGGTCATATTATAATTGTGGATCTCTTGCAGTTATTACAAGTTACTACACAGTAACTATTCAAGTCAGTAATTGCAAAATAAACACAAAGTGACTAATTTCTTTAATTAAACTAATTAATCTTCACAATGCAACTATTTTATATGCTTTCTCTGCAGTTACCTACAACTGAGTAGTTTGGTTTTGCAGAGCTGTTAAAAAGTAAATATGTGGCACAAGGGAATAAGCGTGGCCATGATTTGAACCAAGCCTATCCCATATGTTCCAGGTTACCCCTGATAGCAGTGGCATATATAGATGGCACCCTGGCCATATACGACCTCTCTTCACACGTCCTCAGGCACAAGTGCCAACATGAGGTAAGTAACTCAACTTTTTTTTTTTTTTTTTTTTTTTTTTTTTTTTTTTAATATATATATATATATATAAGCTGTCAGTGATGCATTTTAACATGTCAGTAGCACATGTTCTGTTGTGTGCCAAACATGACATTCCACGAGAGCAGCATCATTTTTTTCTTTAACATCATTTGATTCTATCCATCATTTGTTTACAAACTCTCCTATGACCACAAAAAAAACATTAATCAGGAATCATTATTTTGATTGGTCCAATTGGCTCATTCGGAATCAGAATCAGAATTATTTTATTTGGCCAGGTATTTTTGCACATACAGGAAATTGACTTGGTGAGGTTGGTGCATGGACATAAAAAACAATAGCAAATACTGACAAGAAATTTACAAAATAGCAAAATTGTAACAAAATAGCAATAACAAATTTACAAAATAGAACAATAAAACAATACATTTTGTAGGCGATTCATTCTCTCTTCTGAAAATATGTCCTCAGTCAACTCACCTGGTTAGATGAGGGTTATAAAAATATAAATAAATGTGTGTGTGTTTTCAGGCCGGCATCGTGCATCTTCAGTGGGAGGAGGCGTCCTCTGTGGTGTCCACCTGTAGTCTGGACGGGGTGATTCGTCTGTGGGACGCTCGCTCTGGTACCATGGTGTCTGAGTACCGTGGTCACTCCGCTGAGATCCTCCACTTCACACTTAACAGGTACCCGACCCCTGTCCACCAACCGTGCCCCTGACGACTCAAAAGCACTTGGCGATACAACATAGTAACGCTCAGCTTAGAGGCAAACACCAGCGCCAAGAAAAGGCAGGAGAGCAGTAAAGTTGGTTTAGCTCCAGACTGACCTTGAGACCAGGCTTTACTCGTTCGGAAAGCTCTGGGAAATCCTTTGCAGAAAGTAGCTACAAAGGGGTGGAAACCCGTTTTGATATGAGTGATGCCTCGCGACACCAAACCAATCAAATACCTTGCTTGGGTGAAGCTCCAAAAAAAAAAAAAAAAAAAAAAACGTAATTCAGTTTTTTCCCTTTCAAATTTTCTTCCATTTACCTCAATGATGCAACCTAGCATAGGCAACAACTCTCTGCAAAATAGCCCTACCCTAACCCTACAGAAAAGACGACGCACATAACAACAAGCAACTATTCTACGGGCATGTAGGGGGAGGGGTTCTTGGAATGGAACATCCAATGAAATTGTGAGAACATTCTCCCATCGCTCCGTCCAGTTCAATCCAAGCCAGATTGGCTAACTAAAAATTCTCCAGACCTCTAAAGGAGGCGTGGGAACGACGTGACTCAGAGAGGCTTGGCTACGTGAGGCTAACTCAACAGACAAACACGTGTGTCACCACACTCTATCACCGGGTCAATGGCAAGTCGTCTCATTTGAGAAACCACCTGGCTTGTGACCTTTTGCTATTGGAGATTTGGAACTTAAGGGGATAGTTCACTATTTTAAAACTTATAGTCAGATGGGTCCTTAACTTGAATGTAAGGACTTTCTCATAGACTACTTTCAAAGTACGGAACCATCTGACTATAAGGTGTAAAATAGTAAACTATCCCTTTTAAAATCAAAATGTGACCTATTTCCACGAAAACAGTGAATTTACTTAAGCACAGGACATTGTTTTTCAGTTTAAAAGGTTATGTTACAAAAGGGGAGAGGGGAAGTGCATACAAAAGAGAGCTGCTAATCGTTTCTCCCAGTTTATCACGGTTCTCCAGTTCTCTTGACTACCCAGCCCTAAACAACTTGTATAATTGCAAAGTGCTTCGTTTGCCAAATCTCTTTCGCTCACGCACTGAAGACCATCAAACAGATTTTATTGGAATGAGCTTACAAGGCTTTTGGAAGACTCACCCCTGACTGTTAACAGAAATGTGTTTGTTTAGATCAGCAAATGGACTGTGTAGTGTCCCTGCTCTTTCTTCTGACTCCCTTCTCCCTTCTTCTCGTTCCCCTCCCACAGAGAAGCTTCGGTGGCGGTCACCGCCTCTGGAGACCACCAGTCCAAAGTCTTCTGCCTCCAAAGACCCGACCGGTAAAGAGATTGAACGAGAAGACGGAGAGAAAGGGATTGATTCAAGATAGACTTGGCTCTCTTTTACTTTTCTCTATCAACAAGAGCAACAAACCTATGAAAGGACTTCCGTTGTGATCTCCTCTCACCCCAGTGAACGGTCATATTCCATTCTCTGGGGGTTTAAAGGGTCATCTAGTGTGACCTAACCTGACCCATATTAAACCTGCTATGTTAGAATCATACCTGGGTCAAATATGCATTAGTTTTCTTTCAACCACTTTATTTGATCATTTAACTTGTGTAGTGCACTGGTTAGAGTTTGCAGTTTTGGGACTCTTCCACTGGCCCCATTGCTGTAGGCACGCTTAATCAAGCACACATAAAGTAGTTGAACAGTTAGATGTATTTGACACAGGTGTTGCTACAATGTGCTGTAACGGGCAGCCATTCTGCCTAGGGTTTATAACGAGGGCCCATATGAAGCCAAACTCAATGAAGTGGCCCATTTTATAGTGCAGTGATTGACACTGGTCCTTGATGTATGTATATCACAACATATACTTACAGATGCACTTTTTCTATGACACAGTACCTCAAAAAAAACAAAAAAACATTTGGCTGATGGTAATTAGTGGTACACCGTTTTGTAGTTTTTCTTTTTCAATTTCAGGCAGTTAAACTAATGAGTTTATTTGACTATTTATTAGAAATTTGATTGATTGAATGAATGAATGAATTCATTAGACAATTTAAAGATGCATCCACAGCCGAAACATCACAGCAGTGGCATTATACCCAGTTTTTAAGTTAAATTCATCATCATTCGTCATTCTCATCATGTGCCTATCTGGTTTATCTCAAAGTGTATCTCCCAGTGTCCAGAGCTTTCCTTATCTTTACTTTGATTATGCAAACTCAAAACTTCATGTAAATATTGGTCTTTATTACGTCATTTGGGGAACCATTAAAAGACGTACTCAACCCTATGATGTATTCAAGTCTCTGTCCTAGGTTTTTTCCTAATGTCATTGTGGTCTGAGATGGTAGTTTGTGGACCCAGACTATCCCTGAGTGTTTGTGTGGGGCCAGGGTTCTGGGTTTGAGAAGAGATCAGATAAACATACACGGTCAACCACAACCAACATCATCAGATCTAATCTTTGTTGCAAGCTGTCCAGGGTGCCCGGTTTTATCGATGATGCAATGTACATGGCCGCTTGGCCAAAATAGCTTCCAGACGGGTAATCTTGTTTATAACTATGATTCATTTGATTACTCGTATGATATCAATCTTATCTACAGTTTAGGCCGTCATGAGTTAAAGTTCGTTTTGAATCCAACATTGTTGTTTTGTCAGTCACAAGTCTGACGCATGAAAAAGCAAGGCAACAACAGGGCTTTTTCTCAAACCATTCAAGAGCTTATTCGAGGTGTCAAGACATGATAATCACAGTAGGAAACGGAAGAGCCATCCAGAATGATCAGTGAGACATGACTTCCAGGCTTTCAGACATTGAAACTGAATCAGCGAAGAGACTTCCTGCAGCTAAACCGCTCTATGCTATCCAAATTAACTGCAAATCAAATCAAACTTTATTTAAATAGCACATATTTCATACATGGATGCCATACAATGTACTTTATAGGAAAATGTATAAAAACAGAAAGAAATGAAAACTTCAAAAAACTAGACAAAACATAAGTGGATCAAAAGTATAACAGCCACGGGAGTTTGAAGAGTAAAAGCAGAGGGGTTGTAGAGACTAATGCATGGTAAATAATGAAAGCAACAAAAATATGAGATAAAGTAATTGAATGAACGACCTGAACTGTCTTCTGTTTATATAAGAGATAAAAAAATAAACAGTTTTCTAATAGGGATGAGTCGGATGACTTAACCTCTGAACATAATTAAGAACAGGTCTTCTGGGCAAAAAAATAAATAACAAGAACAGGTCTTCTGAACCTCTCTCTATTCTTCTTTCTGGGAAGAAACTGCAGTCCAAAACAGAGTAGTGTCTCCCCTGTGTGCTTATAAGAGATGTCTCTCTTTTTTCAAAGGAGCTGTACCACCATCATTTCCAGGGCGAAATTATCCCTATTTTAGGGAATTGTGACAAGGCTTTCCCTCTCTATGAAAAGACTCATTAGCACATGTTATTGTCCTATAAAAATGTAATGATATTGCTATTTTATTGCAGTGGCCTATACTGTATATTTTCCCTGCAGGAAATGCATTAGCTAACCGGCCAGTGGCTTGTTGCTATGCAACGATAAGACTAAACGGGTCTTAAAAAGGGAGTGTGTGTGCATGTGTTAGTGTGTACGTGTGGTTTTTGTGTGTGTGTGTGTGTGTCAGGTTAGGGGGTAGCTAGTATAACTGAAAGAACTGAACACATTTTATAGGTATGTTTAGTGGTTGTTTGTCAGGCTTTGTCGTGTTCATGGAACAGAGCCGGCCGCTAATATAGTCCAGTCGCTATCCGTTTCCCATTCATATCCAATCATGTGTGGATTAAACTACTGGACAGCGCTTTATCATCCTGTTGTGGTTGGTTGCCAGGCGAAGATGGGACTATAGGATTGGTCCGACAGATGGTGATGAAACCCAAGTCTGGAAAAGTCAGCTGCACAGGAAGGAAGCTACCTCCCACAAGGTTGAACGTACGGCTTCCCCTGCAATCACCCTCATCCCTCTGTACTTTTTAATCACCCTCCTCTTCACATCCCTCTATTCTATCCATCAGCCTCGACTCTTCACTCTACCCTCATCCAGATCATCCCATTTCACCCCACTCAGACTCCTCAACAGCATGATTTTTATTGTAGCTTGATTGGTGATGGTTTTAAGAAAACTGTTCAATCACAGATTTTTTTTTTTTTTTTTGTCCCATCTTTAAAGACGTGGGATGACATGGTAAAAGCCTGTTGGACAATCTTATTAGTTCACTGGATCCAATGAAGGCATATGGCTCTATTCCAATATGCATAATACCAAACTATTTAGAACGCAAACTAATATATTGCTTAATTCTAAAAGGTTTGTGTATGGATATTGGAACCTACATTCAACCCCCATACAATGCATTTTAGGTTCATGTCTAAACCTTAACATAATTTGTTGCTGCAATGGTGTTTGATGTTCCGTCTTATTGTTTGTTAATTAGACGACCATTTGACACCCCTTTTTGTAAATGTTGTTAAGGTTGGGTTACTGGCAGTGTCCCAAGTTTCCCTTGGTTCTGTTCACATCATTTGTATTTAAGCAGGTGTTTTACTAGTTGACCCTTAGAATACTCTGTAAACTGAATGAGAATTTATAAAATGCTGCATTCCATTTCATTGTTTACTGTACCTCCAAATCAAAGTCTTGATTATTTCACAAACTACTGAATTATGTTTTTTTCATAGGCAATTTCGATAAATTAAGTTTTTCCAACTGACTCTTTTTGAAAAGCTTAATTCGCCCAGACATGCTTATCTTCTGGTCAACTTGCTGTTAAATTCAATGAACAAACTTTGGTAATCTAGATTTCCAAACTGCATAATTTACATTGATGTAACTTTGTTGTCTGGTAGAACCATCACCTGGTTGATACTTGAGGTCCTACATTCCATTTTCCTTTTTTAACTGGAATTTGAGTTGGTTTCAGTTCAACATGTCATGTCTCCTTAATGTTGTGCAGAAGGCTCCATATGGTCCATGGTCCGAAGGCTCCGCCCACTTCCTGGTTGATCCAATCACCATTCCACCAATCAGCCCAAGCCACATGGACTATAAAAAGCCTGTTGAGTCTGTGTTCTGGAGCTGTGATAGTTCACCACCTTGCTTGTGTTTGTGTGACTCAGATCTTGTTTAGTGATCATCCATATAGGGATATTCGTTGCTCTGTGTGTGAGATTTTGAGGAGGTTTAGGTTGAGAAACAGGTAAAAGTATTTCACTTTATATTATTATTCACTGATTCGCATAAAGTCATCTTGTCACATAGTTTGTTAATGTTAGAGACACTAGGGCAAGGGCGACTGTGGGTTTATGTACATTTGTTTGAGACTGTTGTTTAGTTAGTGAAGTTTTTGGTTTATTGGTATTTACTTTTATTTAGCTCAGATAGGAGCAGGGACTCACTCATTTTGGAGTCCAGTTTTCGTTTGTGGTTATTGTTTATTTTATTTTTTTTGTTTCCTCAGCGCCCATAGGGAATTTGCCTCCTTTTCGTTGTAGTTTGTAACATAAAGACATTAACATTTCCTGGTTAATAAATAACTTTAATTTTACCCACACCACCGGGTTTATGTTGCTTCTCTTTTACCTAGCGAGCTAGGGTCGTAACATATATGAAGAAAAAATGAAAATTATTCAATCACAGTTTTTGTAACAGTCTGAAAATGCATATCATGGAAATGCTAGATGCAGTATTCAAAACTCCCAATGGATTATTTCTCATTGCGCCTATTAGAAATATTAAAGTAAAATGGACGACGGCCAATTTCACACATTTTTGCACATGCAAATTGGGCCCATAGTCTCTACAGTCCCTCCTTCTCCTCCATCACTCCATTTCAACCCAATACCCTCCGAATCCCTTCTTTACTTGTCTTTCTTTTGATATTCCTCTATACTTATCCTCCCCCTCCATTATTCCATCCCAGTTGTTCCTTCTGACCTCTGCATTTTGCCTCACACCTTCTTTCTCACATTAGCCCATTCCACCCCTTTCCCTCCTCCTCACATTGGTCTCTTCCACCCCTCCACCTCCTTCACTCAACTCTCCATCAGTAGTAGGAAACAAGCACATGTCCACCAGTGGCGTGTGCCCAAGTACCTCTTTCCTGCATCTGGGCCTCTTACGTCAAACCAGCACGACAATGAGGCCGTTCTCACACTCACTATATACAGTGTGTGTGTGTTGGCGGATGGGTGTGCGTGTGTGTGTGTTTGTACACTCCATATACCCTCATTGTATTGCCAGTGTGACAATCACCATATGTAAGAAACCCCCCCCCCCCCCCTTTCACTAAACATATACAACGTTTACAAAAGGAAACGTCAACCGTTGGTACAGCAGGTTAGCACTGGACCATTGACCTGACTGAGGTAGCTCACACCTGTGATGCGTGTAATTAGCCTCAATGCTGCAGTGAGGATGTATTGCTCATCTGTCACCGTACTGTCACGGCTAGTGTTTGGCCTCAAAGGTTAATGTGTGTGTGTGGGACAAAGGCACGGAGCAGCCCGGGGATTAACACTTGTGCCTTTGTGGACTCAAGACCTATTCTATTGGATGAAAGAGACTTTAGTGGAATTTGATAGGGTTGTTCATAGAGGGCATATGGTAGCAAACCAGTGGAGCGGAGATATATGACCTGACGAAGGTCTTGGAGGCCTGAAACGTGTTGGTGTATGTTTGTCATGTCGTATTTGTCCTATTTCAATGAGATACCGAGAATAAAATAAGCTGGTTTAGCTCAATACTCTGTGACCCACCTGATTCTACTGCTGGGCTGCAACACTCATTCATTCACTCACTCATTTATTTATTATTCATACAGGAAAAAAGAATAATAAAAAAATGCCAAATATACAGTTTGAAAAACAATACATTGGTATTTAAAAGACCTTTAGCCCTTCTCAGTAGACCTACTGAGGGTTCCCTGTCCTGCAGAGGGGATGGAGGAGCGTCGGGACAGAAATTAAATAAAATAAAGAGGTCCTGTAAAGTGTTACATCAAGTGTATGTGCATGTGCGTGTGTGTGTGTGTGTGTGTATTTATTGTGCCGTCTCTGTACAGTGTCTCCCTAGATAAAGGGAGTTGTGTTTAAAACCGTTATCACCACTGAACCAGCTCACCATCACCCCTGAGACATTTGTCTCCTGGCCATGTCCAAACTATTCCAGAGGAAGCCCTCTGTGTTTACGTAACATCACAGGCTACGTCTTCCACCTCGGCCGTCCATCCAAAAACGTGTTTAAAGATGGGACATGTTTGACCTATGCAATTTATTTATATATACTACATACTGCTGTATGTAAATGTTTGGAAACGAACAGAAATGTGTAGGGTCTATCCGGTGTTTTATAGTGCTTAGAAGGAGGATTCTTACATGCTGTTAGATATATATCTGGGTTTTGCGTCACGCAGAGATAGCAGTATGGGAGTAACTATACTTACAGAAAAGTTTTTTTGTTGTTGACAATCCTGTAGCTCCAGTTTGCTACATACCCATAACATTTCAATCTTTTGAGTTGGAAAAGCATATCTTACTCTTCACATAGTGAAGTGGTCAATGGTAGGCATCCTTTCAATGACCCTCCTCCATAACCACAACCATTTGACACATTTTATGTAGCTGCTTAGAAACAATGAAGGAACACTTTGGTCATCAAAAAAACACTACTACTGTCATGTGTCTGCTGGACTAGATAAGTGTGTCGCAGTAATAGAACCGCTCACGCTGCTGTGACCTACTTGGTCTAACGGTTTTACTGCTGCTGTTTCCACTTCCCTTGTCTCGCTGTACACTTCTCCTTTAAAATTTAGCATCCGAATCGAGGCCCCCACACATAGCCCCCCCCCCCCCCCCTCTCTCTCTCTTTCCCTCTCCACAAGAGCTCTCTCTCTCTCTCTTTCTCCCTCTCTCTCCACAAGAACTGCCTAAAGGGGCCGTCGCACTGTTGGGCTTCAATGCAGTGTTGGATAGACTGAAGGGAGTGAGTATGTGTGTGTGTGTGTGTGGAGCAAATGAAAGCTGTTTAAAGAGATTTGGAATGTTGTTTGGGTTCTATACGTGTGGATATAATACCTGCCTGTTGCCTACATCTCTTCTGATCAAACGCTGATAACACGTTTTTTTCGGAGGAACGGAATATTTTCTCCTACACGGGTGAGTTAGGGTCACTGTTGTCCTGTATGAAATATCCATCATGAATGAAATCCATGAAACTTTCACTTTTGGAAAAAAAAGTTGTTTGGCTTGTCCCTGTAGAGAGGTTTCTACATGGCATCGAAAGGTGTTCTTTAAAGGGTTCTCCTACAGGTTCTCATGAGCGTTAGGTTTAGGGTTAAAGGGTTCTCCTACAGGTTCTCATGAGCGTTAGGTTTAGGGTTAAAGGGTTCTCCTACAGGTTCTCATGAGCGTTAGGTTTAGGGTTAAAGGGTTCTCCTACAGGTTCTCATGAGCGTTAGGTTTAGGGTTAAAGGGTTCTCCTACAGGTTCTCATGAGCGTTAGGTTTAGGGTTAAAGGGTTCTCCTACAGGTTCTCATGAGCGTTAGGTTTAGGGTTATAGGGTTCTCCAACATTTGGATGATAAAAGGTTTGTTCAAAGTAGATCATTATTATTAAAGGTTTATTTAGGCAAGGGGTCCTACTGAGACTGAGGTCTCTTTTGCCAGAGAGCCCTGCTTACAAACATAAAACAACCATAAATGTACATTCAAAGTGTCAAACATAACATGGTTAATTAATTACATATCAATTACAAACTGGACATCGTGCTGTTAGTTGCTGTATCTGTTTGTGTTATTTCTGTAAAACGTCAAGTAGTTAATTGAACATTATGCTAATGTATGAAATTCGATATGGTAGAGCCATAAAAAAGAACCTATTTCTAAAAGAACTTATTTCTCAAAATGGTATCTGTTGTCAGTATCACCTAAAACGTTTTTGAGGCCTTCTCTACTCTCTTTTTTCTTGACACTTTAGAATGTTCTTTTGTCACAAATGTGTGTAAATTAAAACGTTAGCTTTGTAGAATACTGTACACAGTATTTAAGAATACATATTCTGCCATGTTTATTACCTGATCACACATCATAAAAAATACTTTACACTCATAAAATATGGTTTCACAGTTCAACCTGTACAATAAACACGACACCTGGGAACTTGTATAGTAGATGTCCTGTATCTGCACACAGGTGTTAAATGTGACATTGAGGCCTATATACTGCATAAGTGTGTCCCTGAATGCTTATATTTGTGTGGTGTCATTTTCTTTGACCCCGCATTAATAATGTACTGTCGATATCAGCAAACGTGATCCAAAAATATAACCAGCATAAAGAGAGGTGTCACATCAGTCTAGCTGTATAAATTATTGACTGACTGTGGACCCCTGCTATTGGTTGTCTCTCCCTCCCTCCCTATTCAGAGACCTGGGCTTGATATTACATTTCCTTTGTGGTCAATCTGTGTAGCAGTAAGAAAACAAAGGCAGACAACTTTATCACATTCATCTCTCTCTCTTTCTGTCTCTCTTTCTGTCTCTCTGTATGGCTGTCTGGTTGTCTCTCTCTCTCTCTCACTCTCTCTCACTCTCTCTCACTCTCTCTCTCTCTCTCTCTCTCTCACACACACACACACACACACACACACACACACACACACACACACACACACACACACTCGCTCACACCAAACAGGAAAACTACAGTGATGTTGTTTTCTGTTTCAATAGGTTTCTTCCTGTTGAGAAAACAACATTGAGTGCCACAGCCTGAAGGGTCCTTGTAGCCATCTTGAGGGGTCAACAAGTTCAAATTGATACTCACATTTCTATTTTTCATGATTTTATTCATTCTAGCGTGACAGTGCCACTCAAATTTAGAGTTGATACCATATAGACTGAGTGTTTGTGCTAGCCAATTGTGACAAGAAAGTAATTTTGAACAGCGGAACAAATTGTTCAAAGAAAGTGAAACTTCACTTGGCCCAGAAAGACTGTGTCCTCCCTTTTCTCTAATTATCACTGGTTTACACCATAGTGCTGCGACAAGCCAGCTGCCTCTAGATCAGGGATCACGGACGGAAAGCACAGCACAAACATAGTTTGGATAATAATTTGATGACTTGTTTTGATACGGATACTCTAGATCCAAAATGCTGCATGAAGACCAAATAGTAATAGTTTTTTTTTCAAATTAGGTGCACTTTATTAAGCTTACACAGCGCAATGGAGGCAATGCATAAGTCACATCAGACCCTGCACACCCAGTCTGGCAGGCGAAATGAAGCACATCTCAGTTAATTCGTTTATTGGGTCATTGTATCTAGGTCTGTTTGTATTACCTCTGATGTTGCTGTCTCTCTGGGTTGCCTGTACTCAGGCTACCTGCTCTTTGATGGGAGCTGTGTCGGGAGCCGAGGCCTGGCGCGCAGTCGAGCAGGCAGAACAACAATGGACCACAACCACTCCCGACAACTCCTCGCAGAGGCCCGGCTCATCTACGCCATCACCGCGCCCCTGTCCACGGCCATCATCCTCGCCAACCTCTTCATCATCCTCGGCATCACCTGCAACCGGCAGCTCCACAACACGCCCAACTACTTATTCCTCAGCCTGCTGGTAGCGGACTTGTGTACGGGTGTGGCGCTCCCTTTCATACCGTGGATGGGAATCAACCGCCCGCTAAGTTTCAACTCATGCCTCCTGGTTCATATTTTTCCTAATTTCTTGTTCCTGGCCTTTCTGTTCAACTTGGTAATGGTTCACTATGAGAGGTACATGTGCATTGTCAGCCCGCTCCACTACAGCAGCTTCTGGGTCCACCGCTGCTTCCCTCTGGCCCTGCTCGCCGTTTGGGGACCGCCGCTACTTTACGCGTCCCTCCCCGCATTCGGCTGGAACAACCGGGCCGACCCTGACTGGAACGGCTGCCATCTGTTAAACGACACGGTAACCCGACACTCACCAGTGAACTGGACGACCAGCGTGGCGGCGCCAGCCGGGTCCATTTGCTGCTCTTACCGCCGTGTTTTCACCAATGAGTTCATCTACCTGGAGGTATACGGGCTGCTGGTGCCCGCCATCATCTCCATCGCGGGCATGACAGGCAGAGTGCTGTGGATCACCCGGGGCCAGCTGAAGGACATCTGCCGGCTCCATCGCTCGCTGGAAAGGGGCAACCAAGCCTCGGACCGGGAGCACAGGCTGAACCTGCGCTACACCCGCTGCGTGGCGGCCGTGTCGCTGACGTTCCTCGCCTGCTGGGTGCCCTACATCATCTACATGCACGTGTGCGTGGCCTTCCTACTCAGCGAGGAGACGCTTGGCAACTCTACCACGCACATCGTGCTGTCGTGCACAGGCATCGGGAGCGTGGCGGTGGTGCCACTGGTCCTAGGCCTGGCCAATCGGCAGTACACAGACCCCGCACGTAAAGTGCTCCATAAACTCAGAGACCGTTGGAGACGGAGAACGCAGGACCCGGAGGAGATCGCTCTCTAAGGGCTAGTGTATCTGTTTGATTTGCAAATAGCCTATTGGTGTGGATTAAATGTTCTTGGATTACTAATTGATGTTGAGAGGTCAATTGCGCCTTGGATTGCTTCCTATTTCGGTTAACTCATAGCAAAAGCAACAATTAAAAGCATGAGTGACTCTTGACATTCTGGCAATTGAGCATGTTATGTTTGTGCAGTAGCTGTATGTGTAGTCTTAATAAATTCCATACAGCCACTTTAAGGCGTATTGTCACCGATCCTATTCTGACCAATTAAGGGCATTGCATATTTTACATAGATCATGAAAAGTATTATTTTGCTATGCTTTTGAAGGCCCACTTCAGTAAACTTCAACAACTGTCAAGCTGAAAAATGTTAATACTATGCATGCGTAACAATGATGTTCTACGATGATTTTGGCCAGAAAATTAGCTTTGAATCTCTGACTGCCAACACATTGCCAAGTCTTTCCATTTCGTAAAAATAGTTTAGAGTTTAGGGATATCAGTTTGTTTTGACTACACAACCCTAAAGTATCAGGTAAAACTCTGGGCACTTATTATCGGTTATAACTGGGGCCTCGAGTTTCCCCTGGTTAGAGTCTAGAACAACTCATGTCATTAGATGAGCGAGTTGATTTGGATAACAGGTAATAATTTAGATGAGAAGATAGATAGGCGTAATATGTTGGATGGATCTAACTCACTATAAATCGTCTTCATCAATCAACTCAGCATGTAGCATTTCCTCCCACTCCCTCCCTAAACTTTATCTGTGCGCTGGTATGTACTCCGGACAAGGGAGACGGCTGCGTTACACAGGCACAAATACATCTGGACCTCTAGGGCAGATTAGAATTCTGAGAATATTCTATTATAGAACTATTATAAGCAGAACATACTGAGGATAGCCAGACAGGGTTGAAGGCATCAGTGAGTTTGTGAAACTTTTTTTTCCTGGACTTCATATCTCGATGAAAGAACATCTTTTTCCACCCTGCTTGGTTTGAAAATTGAAGTAAGTAAAAATCTGTGTCTATACGTCCGTGTTCATATATTGGTGTCAGAAACATTTGTTGGAATGCCAGTGTGTTACTTTCCCATAGTTAATTCTCGAAACAAGATGATTGTGTGTGTTGTTCCAGTCCTAGTATCCTCAAATCTTCAAAGGGTCCTCAGAGAGGCCAACAAAGAATTTGAAATGTATATAGTTTACAGTAAAGAACACAGTTAATAAAGCGTATTTTAACCAGCGAAGCAAGTGAGCCTTGTATTTGAAATGAACTATTTTGCTCCACAAGTCTGCTCTAACAAGACAAAACGTGGCCGACTCAAAACAAAGTGATCATTAGATGAACATCACATTGTTGTAGGGTGCACAGAAGGGTAGCACAAGGGTATTTATGTGATTTTGACAGACTCTTTTCAACATCCGTAAATAAACATCATATTTTCTCTCAGAGAGGAAGGACTAGAGTGTTGTGTAACTATAAAAGGTCTGAATTCTTCCATGACATAAAAAGAGACAGATTATAAATATAGGGGTCAGAGTTGTACACTAATGTGTGTGGGTGTGAGAGAGTGTGTGCTAGTGAGGGGGGGTGGGGGGGAGAGGAGCTGTGTGTGTGTGTGTGTGTGTGTGTGTGTGTGTGTGTGTGTGTGTGTGTGTGTGTGTGTGTGTGTGTGTGTGTGTGTGTGTGTGTGTGTGTGTGTGTGTGTGTGTGTGCGTGCGTGCGTGCGTGTGTGTGCGTGTGTGAGTCAGAGAGAGTAAGAGAGATAAAAAGAAGGGAAATAGAGAGAAAGAACAGAGAGATTAAGACATGGTAGGCCTAAGCAGCCTTCCAGATACCCTGCTTACCATCGTCTCATCTATCATCCTCATCAGCCGTGTATTCCCAGAAAGCCTGTCTCCTTCCCACCCACCCCACACAGAAAGAATACACCATGTATAGCATATGGAACGCCCTGAGCTTTTAAAAACTTTCCAGTCTTTCCACATACCAGTCTGATCTCTCATGTCCATACATCCAAAATGTACCGAAGCAGTTGTTTATTATTACCAAAATATTGTTGACTGTTGTTTTCATAGAAGGAGATACTGTATTCTGCAACCCCTTATATCATGACAGTGGTGGTCTTGGACTTTCTCTGTCTGTGTCCGATACTGAAGGTCTGTGTATTTACCTTAAGGTCATTGTATGTATGAATGTAGGCAAAAGGCATACTCCTTGAACACATGAAACTCCATCACAATTTCCTTTTTTATTTTGAACATAGTTCCGAGACATTCAAACTGTGCATTACCAGGGCCTTCCATTTCACACTAGTACATAAGAATACATTGTTATTGTTTTTAAAGTTTTCTTTTTTACCACAACCTTAACGAGAAAGAAAAAATTAGCACATAATCAGCGAATTGTAAACAAAGTTTTTTTTTAAGCACCTGCAAATCTAAACAATGAAGTTAGCGTCAAACAAGAACCAAAATATATCTTGGAGAAAAGATCCTGCATATTGTTACTTGTTAAAGACTGTATTGTTAAAGATTTAGAAGAATTAGACAGACATGATGTCAAAACACACAACATGGGGGACATGGCGAAAGACACAACAACAGAACAGCTTGTTGTTCTATTGAAGGTAGGTTGAAAGACAGTTGGGCTAGTCATCAAAGTAGTGCGAGCTCTGGGATACCACCCTGCCCTCCTCGACTTGGACTTTGACGAGCAGACGTTTCCCGGTTGGCGAGGCGACAGGATCTTGGAGGAGGGGCTTCTTACGAGGTTGCTTTGATGAAGAATCAACGTCTGCGTGTAAGTAAGGACTGGGATTGGTTTGTTTTAATAATCTGATCAAAAGAGATGGGGATTGACTTTAGTAGGACACACACACACACACACACACACACACACACACACTGACACAACATGACACAAAACAACGCACAATCAACACAATCTTTCTCTTTTCCATTTGACTATGACTACTACTACTACTACTACTACTACTACTACTACTATCTTAACTTAAATTATTGAGTGAATAACAGACTTTCGCATTAATCGTACACTGATATCAATGGGAGATTTGCACAAAATCTGTGTAACATATGTAGATCTCAAGTGAGTATTTTATCCTAAGTGAGTAAGATTGGAAGGATATGCTCTTAAGTAGGCCACATCATTTTTTAAAGTAGCCAGCAGTCCCAAGGTTGAAAATACTCATGGTTAAAAGGAGAGTGAATCATTAGTAGGGAAACAGAACAGTCCTACCTGACTGACGGTTATGGGCGTCCATTCTGCAACGAGAAGAGAGACAGAACAGGCTAAGCAGGAGTTTATTGTGGACCAGAAACTAACCCTATGTTTTAAGTGAGAAGTTATGGCTTACCAAAAGCCGCAAAAAGACAGGAAATTCTAAATGAGCGCCACTTTAAGTCAAACGCAAATCACATGTTCAGGGACAAGGTTTAAAAGACCCCCCTCCCCCAGCTGACACACATCCACTCACACAAACTTTGCTCCCCCTCCTCCACACACAAACACACACACACACACACACACACACACACACACACACACACACACACCTCTTCTCCTCTCCCTCCAGGAGTTTCCTGTAGGTGGCGATCTCGATGTCCAGGGCCAGCTTGAGGTTCATCAGCTCCTGGTACTCCCTGACCTGGCGGGCCATGTCCTGCTTGGCCCGGCGCAGAGCTTCCTCCAGCTGCAAAATGTTGTCCCGGGTCTGCTGCACAGCCTTCTGGCCTACCACCTCCGCCTCTTCAATTTCCTTTTCCTCACTGTCTTTCTGGACAGGGAGGAATGGGGGGGGGGGGGTGCAGAGGGATAAGGAGGGGAGAGGGACAAAGGGAGAGTCAGTGGGAGAGGTGGGAGAGGAGGGAGGGGAGAGCAATACAGAGGAGGGGCAAAGGGTCATTAAGTGTGTCAGTCTTGTCATGCCAACCTGTGTGTGTGTGTGTGTGTGTGTGTGTGTGTGTGTGTGTGTGTGTGTGCATGTGCGAGCATCCCACCTTCTTCTTGAGGGCCTCCATCTCCCCAGTGAGTCTCTGGACGAGGCGATGCATTTCGGAGATGTCCTTCTTCACTTCCTTCACCTCCTGCTCATGCTTTCCCGCATTCTTCACCATGTCATCCATCTGAGGGGGGAGAGGAGAGGGGGGAGGAGAGAGAGGACGAGGAGGAGGAGTGCCGGTAGGGGAGAGAGTGGAGAGGGAATGAGAGGAGAGTGCACGGGTGGGAGAGGGTAGAGGGAGGGGGAGATGGGGGAGGGAGAGGAGGAGTGGGGAGTGGGAAGAGAGGGTGAGACAGGGAGGGAAGAGTGGGCAGGGGAGAGAGAGACAGGGAATTACCATCATCATCATCATCATCATCAACACCATGACCAAAATCATCATCATCATCACAGTCTGACCTTCTTCTGGTTCCATTGCTCGGCCTCCTCCCGAGTTCGGGAGGCCACTTCGGCGTACTGGGCCTTGACGCTCGCGATGATCTCGTCCATGTCCAGAGCTCTCTTGTTGTTCTCCCTCATGACCACTGTCTCGTTCTGGACCTGAGACTCCAGCTCCTTGACCTCCTGGGACGTCACAGGGAGAAGACAGAGCATGAGTGGGACCATTTGGCTTGTGTTCCCTTCCCACCTCCTTCAACATTGGCTCCCACATTTGAGACCATTTGAAATTCACATCTACATGTGTCGAGAATTCGCTATGGTCATTTGTATCTGATCATTTGTTAATCAATAGGTCAATGTGGCCCATTTAAATAAAACCTAAATGAATATACACATTATATATACCTCGTCATAACCATGCCTCAGGAAGTCCAGTTCTCCCATCAGCTCCTCTAGCTCCAGAGCCTTGTCCACTGCTGCCAGATTACCCTCATCTACATCCTGTGACACACACACACACACACACACACACACACACACACACACACAGTTATTTAGTACAAGATAGATGTACGGCCAAACAGACAGACAGAAAAACAGACATACCGATAGATAGATATTTAAAATGCCTCACCTTTTTGGCGATAACAAAGTCATTCTCCAACTCTGTCTTCTTTTGGAACTCATCCTCGTACCTGTCAAACAACAGATTCATGTGAAGAGAATCAACAGAGTGTACCATTCCTTATTCCATTCCATGCATTACAATGAGCCCGTCCGGCACACACACACATAACCGTCTGTTATGTGTGTGTGCGCGTGCACACACACACACACACACACACACACACACACACACACACACACACACACACACACTCTCCCCACTCTCAGACAGCCACCATAGCGTGCCTGTGTTGAGCTGATCCAGACTGAGGTACCAGAGACTTATGGAAACCAGGCCTGGATGGATGGGCCTAACACCAATGTTTGGCTCTCTGCCCTAAGAGTCTCCCCACTCTCTGAGCCTCTTCTCTGGGTACTGCATGGTAAAGCGGCCCCTAGTTAGGGTCTTGACAGTAGACATAGTGCAGGTCACACTAGAACTCTCCAGGATCTTACTCAACCCACAGGACAGGAGCTTATGTAAAAATGATGGATAATAACCCTATGACCAAGAAGAGTGACCCAGATGGGGGAAAAACATGCTGCACGAAATAGTGTAGCGTGGGATAATGCTGTTTGTCTCTCCAGAGTGATTTGAGGTTCCTGTAACTTTGGTTGTGAGGCCTTATGAACTGTGGGCTTTCCAGGAATTAATTTGACCTTAGGGTATATGGTGCCACAGGCCCTGCGTGTCAAAAGTTACAAACATATCGAACATGCAACATGGCATGATACCAATGGAGTCCATCTATTGTATTTCTTTATATTCTATTCTATTGTGTATTCCGGCTTACACTACAGGTGCTAGGACTGCATTTCATTCTAAAAGGTGCTAAAGCCTCTGGTACAGTCATGAAATGTGAAAGTAATTGGACAGAAGTCAAAAGAAAAGGAAAGAATAACCTGATATGAAACAGAACAGAATAGAATAGAATAGAAGGGGAGGGATCACTCACCCTTGACGGGTCTGTTCCAATTCTTCCTGTTTTTTGGCTAATTCCGCCTCCAGCTTCTTTCGGTCCCGGGCCACGCCCTCAATCTGCCTCTCCAGGTCACTCTTCAGCTTGTTTACGATGTCGTCAATGTTGCCCTTGTAGCTCTCCTGCTCCAGCAGGATCTTCAGCCTGGTGTCCAGAACCTTGTTCTTCTGCTCCAGGGTTTGCACCTGAGGATGAGAAGGTGGGGGAGAGGGAAAGAGAGAGAGAGAGAGAGGGAGAGAGAGAGAGAGAGAGAGAGAGAGAGAGGGAGGATAGAGAGGGGTGGGGTGGGGAAGGGGTTAGGCAGGCCAACAGACAGACAGACAGACAGACAGACAGACAGACAGACAGACAGACAGAATCATTGTATTTTGTGTTGTGACCTAACTACATATGCATCTTTATTTATTTATTTTTAAGTTGTTTTTTTGTTATACCTTAAATAATGTGTATCATTGTTATAATTATTGTTTGCGCTGTTGTAGAATGATCCAGACTGTTTTAAGTGCATGTCTTAGAAATTACAGCAACGGCTGGCAACACTCAGTTTAGATCTAATAGAATCAGAAGGAGCAAGTAAACTGCCTTTTCTAATAATAATTAAAAAAACAAAAAAACAACAACATTGCAGGAAAGTTAAAGTCTTCAATGCAATGTTCTCATTTCTGAAAGGGTATCATTTCAGTATTTAAACAGGTTTGGTGGCAGTGGCCAAATCGTACTGTAACCAATTAAGAGAATGTTCCTGTCTGGTAGCAGGAATTTGTTTTACAAAATGACACTACGCCTGTTAGTCTTGATGGACAGGATTGTACAATTGACTTCATCACCTCATGTTAAAACATTCCTCACTGGTTGCTACATTTACATACTTTTTAGGCCTACACTCATAGTTTCCACTCATCATATGCATTCAGGATGAAAGCCTAACAAAAATCTTTCTCTTAGCAGAAAGAAATGTTGAACCTGAGAGACATACCGAACACAATTCTAAAGCCAATGAACATCTTAAGGAAAATCTACAAATTAAAATAATATATACGAAGTGGTAGTCATTAACGTATAGAAAAGGTATAGAAAAGGTGTGGCTCTTGAATTTCATATCGTGAATTGGTGTTGGTATCATTAACCACACGGTGGCGCCTCGGCCATGGAAATGCATTACCGTACGTGTGATTACCATATTTGTGTATTAGAAGACGCGATGTCTGGCAGGTTAGAGCAACAGTTTGCTGACCGTTGTTCCCAGGTAACATGTTTAACCATGAACTCGTCTCCTGGGATGCTGTAAAGCTCTTAGTTGAGTGCATAATATCAATTTAATTCTTTAATTATGTATTATGATTTTTATTTTTTTTATTTTTTGGGGGGGGGGCGTTAGTTCATATTTTTTGCATTGTATTTATTGTTTATAATGTTTAGTGTTCTTGTTGTGAAGCACTTTGCGACATTTGTCTATGTAAAAAGTGCTATACAAATTCATTTGATTGATTGACTGGTAAAGATTCTAAGTGTGTGACATTTTGTGGATTAAAAGTATTATTAATGTGGATATAAATATTACAGACAAAGCCGTAAAGGTAAGGTTATGTTCAAAATTAGAGAGCCATTTAATTTCATTATCTATAATAACTAGAACCATTGAAAGACAATTGCCTACAATTAACATAAACGTATGTATATGGCTCTGGTGCATCATATATGGCTTAGGCCTATTGCTTCAGACGAATAAGATAGATGTAAAACAAGCCTTACACACCTTGTCAATGAACGCTACAAACTTGTCATTGAGTCCGACCATCTGGTCCTTCTCCTTGGTCTTGGCCGTATTGTCGTTGGGGTCCACCTTGGTGTTCACGGGGTTGAGCAGCTCCTTCTTGATAGGTGCACATATCGGGTAGCTTTTGGGTGCGGCAGCCCGACCGGCACCGCCTGAGGTGTAGGATTGGCTGCTGTATCCGCTGCCGGCTTTGGGTTTTGACATCTTGGCAATAAGTAAGAAAAGTTAAGCGACAGAAAAGAAAGTGATTCTCAAGGACCTGTACCTGTCCTCGGGAAATCACCGGCTTTTAAAGTGGGTAAGGACCACCCCTCACCCCTCGGGTATTCGTCCGCGTCCAATCAACAGGTGAAATTCAATTTTACAACGAAAACCGAAGAGGAAATACTTGAATTTCGAACCTAAACCTGTTATTCTGGAGGTGTGCTGGACTTCGTTGAACCAATGGCGTCGTGGGGCCCTAGGCAGGTGTTAAACAGCTGTATAAAAACGGTCCTCCGCTTCTCTACATCACCTGAGCATCACCAATCCTGGTTATACTCTTCTCTGATTTCGCATCACCGATCCAACCACCTTCACCATGTCTAAGAATACTTCAGGAAGCATGTTCGGTGGAGCCGGAGGAAGAGGCTCCAGGGTGTCCGTGGCCAGTCTGGAGGGTCTACGGAATGCGATGCGCGCGGACCCGGAGAAGGAGTCAGCTGCTCCCGTCAGCAATGCCACCGACCCGGAACATAAGAAGACGATGCAGGGTCTAAATGAACGGCTGTCCGGGTACCTTGGCAGGGTGAAGCAGTTGGAGAAGTCTAACAAGAACCTGGAGGATCAAATCCAAGATATCCTGGCGAGGAGAGGAGACCCTACAGCGCATAAATGGGATGAAATTGAGAAGCCATTAGCCGACCTCAGGAAGAAGGTGATTTTTCCGGCACATCATATTTCAATAGTTAGAGAAATACCATATAGACTACTTCTATTAGAAATGAATGCGTTTGAAATGTATTTAAAAGTTACAATAAAGTTTGCAAATCGCCTACAGACACCAATTTTTGTAGGCCTATTATACCCTATTATTTAAATGTTATAATATTATTTCTTCTAATATAGAATGGCTATTTCAGTTTGAATTCAAGGTTTCAGATTCGAATCAATCTGTTGGTTGATATTTGTCTAGTTCTTTAACTATATATGATCATGTCTTCTATATATGATCATGTCTTGTTTCAGCTCCGTGAGATGACCATGTATAACGCACGGCTGCTGCTTCAGATTGACAACAGCAAGCTGGCCAATGATGACTTCAAAAACAAGTGAGACTATGACACATTTTCATAAAAACTTGCAGATATTTGCGTACTGGTTTGTTGATCACTTTAATTTCACAAGAAATTGTTAGGAAGATGTTCTTTCGCACCTATTTCTGCAAAGACTAAATAAACGTATTATACCTTGACCTACTATATTTTCAAATGGAAAAAAACAAACTTTTTTTTAAATGTAAATGTAGTAGTTAAATTAGGTGTCATTGCCTACAATTCCTCTTGAAACATTTATGTGGCTTCTTGTCTCTCAGACTAGTTTAGCTTTTTTGATGATAATGATGATAACGATATGACAGTAGGCCTTGATAATGATATGGATTACATAGCAATGTGTATCATACCTTTAGAATCAGAATCAGAATTATTTTATTTGGCCAAGTATATCTGCATATACAGGAAATTGACTTGGTGAGGTTGGTGCATGGGACATAAAAAAACAACAATATATAAGCAAAATATGAACAAAAAAAATTACAAAATAGCAAAATATTAACAAAATAGCACAACATTTTTTACAGCAATTCTTTAGTGACTGCATGGCTAACTCATAAGTATTTGCCAAAAAAAGCTGAGAGGGCGTGACCCGTTTACTTATCCACTCCCTTCCCCTTCCCTTCATGCAGGTTGGAGAATGAGAAACAGGCAACGCAGAGTGTGGAGCATGACCTGAATGGTCTGAAGAAGATGCTTGACGACGTGCAGGTCAACCAGGTCCAGCTGGACCACCAGGTCGACGCTGTGAAGGAGGAGCTGGCCTTCCTCAAAAAGGACCATGAGGAAGTAAGGACAATGTGCAGTATACACATATGTATACACACACACACACACACACACACACACACACACACACACACACACACACACATTTTTTAAGGTAGAAATGAGCCATGACAATTCTATTCTCTCCTTGTAGGAGCTTGATGCCCTCCGAAAGAGGATCAAGGACTCCAATGTCAGTGTTGAGTTTGACTCTCAGGAGTCCAATCTGAGTGACACCCTCAACAAGATCCGTAGCCAGTATACAAAACTGGCCCAGAAGAACCTCAAGGATACCGACACTTGGTACCAGAGCAAGGTATGTGCCTACTGGCCTACTGTCAATCAAGTACTGTATATTCATTCATACAATAATTCATGTAAATGTTTTTAATAATGTAGCTATGAATATTCCATAGCTTCTGCCCTAGCAACTCCCTTCCTTACTGTTGCATTTTCTCTTTCTCACCCCCCCTCCCCCCCTCCCCCCCCCTCCCCCCCTCCCCCCCCCCACCCTCTCAATGACAGTTTGACAACATCAAGGTGGAGGAGGCTGAGAACACTGAGGCTCTGCAGGCAGGCAAGGCTGAGCTCAAAGAACTTCGCAAACAGAGACAACTGCTGGAGATCGACTTCCATGCCATTCTCAACATGGTAAACACATGCATGCACGCACGCACACACGCACGCAGATATCTTCAGGACCTGAAGGATGCTCTGTCATCACCATGTAAACTCAAATAAACATACAGCTTAAAACTGGTGAAACCCAGTAAGTAAATACCACCTGAGGCTACACACTACAGAACACCAAAGCTAAGGATAAAGAACAAAGGCTCTGTGTTTTTGCATTAAGACGCAAAGTGTCTTTCTCAAGACAAGTCCGGAGATGTCTTGACAGAAGGCCCTGCAGCCGAAACGACAATAACAAAGTCAACATACATGTACAGTATCTGTATCACAGGGCAATAACAATGCTGACCACAATACCCTCCCACCTACCAGTCTTTCTCTGCACTGTCAAGATACATTCCTACCTACCCCGTTATTATGTTCAACACTGTTATTACAAACCAGACAAGTGTTCCTTTCCACTGTCGCCAACACGCCACCTGGAATTTCACGTACACATCAAAACAAAAATGTATGTGTCTGATAAGTGCTTTTCATCGCCTTGCTCAAGTCGACTAATTGATGACATGAACATTTCAATTGGATAGATGAACGCCAGTGTTCTATTGTGTAGCTTTCACAGATCTAGTCACATGATATCAGTTCTCACTTCAACAGTCTTGTGCAGGGTCAGGGTCACAATTGAGTTGACACAGCACTGACAAACCTGATACACCGACCATTTCTTTTGCATTTTAGGGACCCTTGGAAGATTTTCCATGATGCGCTAAAAGAGATCCAATCAAACAAACAGACAAACAAACAAACAAACAAACAAACAAACAGACCTCCACCGTGGTGTACCACATGACCAAACCAAGTGTTGTCTTTCCCTGTCCCCGTCACTGTCCCCTCTCAGATCCACTCTCTGGAGCAGACCCTGAAGGACACACAGGAGCGCTACGGGCGCGAGATGGGCCGCCTGCACAACATTCTGAGGCAAGTGGAGTCGGAGCTGAGCCAGGTGCGGACGCAGGTGGAGCGGCAGGTGGAAGACTACCAGGACCTCCTACACGTCAAGATGAAGCTGGAGGCAGAGATCGAAACCTACCGCCACCTGATGCATGGCACCGCCGATGACAGGTGGGCCCGCAAACAGATGTACAAGACTAGGACTTCCGCCCTAGGGATAGTTTACCAATGGTTTCATCACACTAATAGAAATCCATGTCCATATCCTACTAAAATGATCTCTCTCTGATCATATTGTGGAAATATCAGTAGACCTCTGCATGACAACTACTGATACAACTCAAACACATCTGCAGTCAATACTTGTTATTGCCCAAGTTCCCTGTCCTCCATTACTATCAGTGTACTCTAATCCTCTTCTCTCCTAACAGCCCGGACTTTTCTTTAGAGCAGGGGATGATGACTGGTAAGTTATGGACCCACCAGCCTGGAACATTTGATCTGATGTATTGTATTGGGATGAATCCACTAGGGCCGTTGTATATTGTAATTATATATATATATATATATATATATACAGTACCAGTCAAAAGTTTGGACACAATTGTAGATTAATATTGAAGGCATCAAAACTATGAAGGAACACATATGGAATTATGTAGTAAACAGAAAAGTGTTAAACAAACCAGAATATGGTTTATATTTTAGATTCTTCAAAGTAGCCACCTTTTGCTTTGACGACAGCTTTGCACACTCTTGTGTCCAAACTTTTGACTGGTACTGTATGTGTATATATATATCCATTGTCATATCCATTGTCCAAGCATGTCTGTGTCATGTGTCATATTCCCAATCAACCATAGCCCAATCCAACCCTCGCACCACTCCAGATTATTGGTCCAGGTTATGGTTCATATCACTGTGTCTTTGCAATGTCACTGCACTTTATTACTTCAAGAGCCGTTCTCACACATTATGAACACTGCATGTTGACAAAACTATGGTTGAAACACTGTAGTGGGGGAGCACAATATTAATGTACAGTACTGTGATTTGATGATTTTTGTGAATAAGGACAATTAAATGAATAGAGGTGTTCCTGAGTGATTCCTTGCAGGAGTGTTTGTCGATGCAGAAGACATCCGTCCGGATCCTGCGGTTATGTTAGTGTATGCTGACAACGTGTGCCTCAGGGTTGCTGTCAATCCCAATTCAGTGTATGCAAATATGCATGTTTGAATAGAATGACTCATTCATTTTCTATTCAAATTGCATGTCTTCGTCAGTCCCTCTTTTGTAAAGGTATAAGTATAGAAATGAAAGAAAGGAGACATGGAAAGGAAGCCCTTTTTGGTGCTTTGAGACACAGCTCCTTGTTCATTCTGATGCCACGTAGCTTTTACACTGATCAATCTCCTGTTTCTTTGTTTTCCCCAACAGGGCCGCCCCAGCCAGCTAAGAAGGTGGCGAAGGAGGAGGTTGTTGAGAAGGCAAAGACAGAGGCTCCAGTAACTAATAAAAGCATCCCTGCAAAGGAGGAGAAGAAGGCCCCCACTAAGCAGGAAGCACCACCTACTAAGAAGGTGGAAGCCCCTACTGAGAAGGTGGAAGCCCCTACTAAGAAGGTGGAAGCCCCTACTGAGAAGGTGGAAGCCCCTACTAAGAAGGTGGAAGCCCCTATTAAGAAGGTGGAAGCCCCTATTAAGAAGGTGGAAGCCCCTACTGAGAAGGTGGAAGCCCCTACTAAGAAGGTGGAAGCCCCTATTAAGAAGGTGGAAGCTCCTACTAAGAAGGTGGAAGCCCCTACTAAGAAGGTGGAAGCCCCTACTGAGAAGGTGGAAGCCCCTACTAAGAAGGTGGAAGCCCCTACTGAGAAGGTGGAAGCCCCTACTAAGAAGGTGGAAGCTCCTATCGTGAAAGAGAAGGTCAAGGTTAGTAAGGCGGAGGTCCCAACAACAATGGCGGAGGCACCCAAAAAGGATGCACCTAATAAGTCAAGAAAGGATTCCTCCTCCTCTTCCTCCTCCTCCTCCTCCTCCTCTTCTTCCTCTTCTTCCTCTTCCTCTGATTCAGACCATGACAAGAAAGAAGACCAGCCAGACAAATCAAAAGACCAAGCAACAACAGATTGAGCCTACCTGCTGAGACCCTCCACTCCTGCCTCTCCCTCCTCCATTCATGTTTTAAAGCCCAGCATTGCAATTGACGATGTTGTGATCTGTAAAATTGCTTTGGAGTTTTTTCAAAATTCATGCATTCTTTCTCAGAAATCTTTATCAGTAAAATAAATACTTTCAGTTCCAACAATTGTTGTTGTATCTTCAATGGCTTCCAGTACAGTGTGATCTCTTTTTTCAAGAGATTAAATATTGCTTTATTATTAAGAGCTGCGCAATGTCTCTCTGCAGTCAGCAAAGTGTTGCCGACTTAGCTATAACAGTAGTGGTTATGTGTAAATAAACACAGAAATAAATACAATTTTATTTAACTTTAGGGCATATATGGCTTTTTATAGTGGCCCAGAAACGCTCTCACTAACATCAAAGGGAAAATAGACAAACATTTAAATTCTATGCAAGTCTAGACTAGGAATGTCAATTGCAATTTGCCTAACATGCTAACTTGATAGGCAAATGTCAGGAGACACACAGAGTGGTACACCTGAACAACATGTCAACGACAGAATTGATCTTTTACACCTCTATGTATTCATTTGCACACTCACAGTGCAGCACAGCTTTTGAGTAAACTCTGAGGCAAATTAATGTTGAGGGGAGGAAGGAATTAAATTAGATGGCGGGCAGCAAAAAAGGCCCTGGTGACGTTTGAAACCCCCAGTTCTAGAAAGAATATCTGTATTGATGACTGAGTCAACCATCTCCAGTGTTTTCTATAGGTGCCAGATAAAACCCACTCCACCTCTACTGCTAGTGTGTTGAAAAGCATCTTCATGAAAAAAGAGTAGCTGTCTAAATATCTCCCTCCCCTCACAAAACCACAATCATTGTCATCATCATGGTCACGTTCAGGAGGGTGCAATGTCATGATTACTGACATTACTGAGAATTTACTGCATGTGTTCTACATAATATTTTTTAGAATCATCTTAACGTTCCACAATTAAACATATAACAGCTGAATGCGACCGTTGGACAGCTATGCTGCATGTTTCTACAGAAGAGCGTTTTCGGTTTCTTAGTAACTGGTAAATTACTGATTTTGTTTGCGATTTGGAGCGAAGCATAGATAATGTTAGTGGCGGGCAGAGGAAATCTACCTGCAAACCGTACTTCATGCGACTCGTCCTGCCTGACAACTGATCTGAGATCAGAGACAATCACAGTCCTAAGGAACTGATCCGAGGTCAGATAGTTCCTTAGAAACTGATTATGTCTACTGGAAACTACTGGAAGCTCGTCTCATTCAACAGAAGAACACAATGAATACAAACCATGAGCGAATTACTTAGGAATTGTGTACTGACAAAAGTTATTGGCAACACAAATTAAAGCCAATACACCATGCAATCAATGGTCTCATGAAGATGAGCTTATGGTAACCTTTGTTATGTGCTACTGGAACACATGACACAACAGGAATGCTTTTTATAAGACTGGTTTATTTTTCGAATGACAATGGTACAGACAACATGAAAGCATAGATAAGAGAAAGGGAGAGAGGAGGAGAGGGGGGTTCTGAAGTCGTCAAATGCATTGATACCATTTGGGAGGGGGGGAGAGAGAGAGAGAGAGAGAGAGAGAAAGAGTCAGCAAGGCAAGAGAGTACCAAATGGAGTAAAAGATATCGTATCAAAAAATTTATTATTTTTTTCATATATATATTTATATAGGACTAATAATTCTCTTTTAACTACGCAAAGCAAGGAATGCCCTTTTTATTCTTTTAAGCCTCAATTTTCCCTAAGAAGAGCCAACTTTATTGAAAGAGGAGCCAACTTTATTTAAAAAAAAGACAGGCTGGACACGCGCTGGGCTGGGCATTTGGGGCAGGGCCTGTGGTCCTGTCCAATGTGGCGTTGAGTCTCGGTGTGGCGCAATTAGGCGTGTCCAGGAGTCAGTGTGCACATGTGGGGTCAGCCTCAGCGAGAGAACGTCTTGCCCCTGAAAAGACACACACACGTAAAAGTTAGCACACACACGCACAAGTTGAAATGTTGCCCTCCCAGACCAAATCCTCAACAAGTTCTGTCCTGTGTGTAGATAACAGTATCCTTGGCATTCCTGCTCCACGTAGGTTCCAAATAATTTCTTAGGAAAACCTTTAGCCACAAAAATTCCAACAAACACAGTCAAGAGTTGTTGTTGTTGGTGTTGAATGTTAAAATTGTAACATTAGCTGTGAATACCCTCTTCATAATGCATTATAAAGCACCTTAACAGAGTGTTAGGCCAGATGCTCTGTATAATGCATTATGATGATGATCAGCATATATTCATATTCTGCTGATGAGCAATTACCTCTTTTTCACTGTAGACAAAGCATTAGCAAATGTTAGAGGCTCACTGTCGGCCGAGTAGAAATTGAGGTGAGTTGCTTAAAAATTACAAGGCTTCACTCGGCAACACCCTCACTTTGCATGTCAAATGTTTATTACATTTAAAAAACTAAAACCACCCTTGACATGTTGACCTGCTGATTACGACCACGGAAGGAGTCCATGATTCAAGTCAAACAACTACACCCCTACAACAACACACTACAGTGGCAAAGGGTTTCCCTTCGGTGAAATGTCAACAGAGTCGGACAAGGGCTCAACTGTTTGAGCACTGACCAAATTCAGATTCAAGGAAGCGATAGAGACCAAAACTGTGTGTGTGGGTGAGAGAGAACATCTTGTTAAAATTCCTCCAGAGCCAACCTCAAACAGAGTGGATAGTAAATAAGTAGCAAGTACACAGATGATGTACAAGAACTAGTGACATGCGCACATCTCATCTCATCTCTTGTGCAATGCCTACCCCCCCCCCCCCATCCCTCTCTCTCTCTCCCAGCGCTATGAGGACTGGCTCCAGACACAAAGCAGACAACGCCATCAACCAGTGTCCCGTCCATGAGGTCCAGCATGGGAAGGTGGTGCACAAACAGAGTCGCAAACTCATGGTACGTGCGTGTCCCTCTCATGTAGCGACCAGGTATCGTCAACTTGAGACCGTTTTAGCCCGCTGAGCTAAAGCCTAGTCACAGTACCTGCCTCTACATAACACAAGATGAGAACGCACAAAGTGTGAGTCAGATAAAGGATCGTGGTCACATCCGTGAGCTCATGTTGATATTAGAATGTCTCTTATTATTATGAGGATTTTTAAACAATTATTTAATATAAAAAATCCACTATGAGAACATGCATAATGTTGGTTTTTAGCTCACGTGAGACAGCTAACAGCGAACATCAAACACTGCCTCTGTCTTTCTCCTCCCTCCCTGTCTGGTGTCAGGTGGGTGATGTGGTGCTGGTGAAGGGCGTGCGTACATGCATGGGCGTGCGTACGTGCATGCATGCGTGTAAAAGCCGGCTGCAATGTCCTGACCTCCCTCTCTGTCCCCCCACCCACCTCCCCAACAAAGACCGTATATGCTGTGCAGGACACAAAGGCCTTTAACACAGAGGAGGTGGACACTCTGCAGGCTACCATTGAATGTGAACAACCGCAACCAGACCTCTATAAGTAAGTGACAAGGCTGAACGTACTGTCGTACACCAGACAATCAGTGGTATTGTAGTTGTATGTTTTACAGAGAAAAGGTGGAACAAAACAGACACATGCACACTCTCTGTACAAATTATAGTACCTGAATTTAGTAATGTTCATTGTTTTCCATTTGCCTCTCTCTCTCTTTTGACAGATTTGTGGGCCGAATCAATATCTATTCAGACAGAAACGAGCCCATAGCGAGGTCATTGGTTTTGTGTTTGAGAGACTTGTGGTATGCTGTCTGTCTTATTGGTGCATTCAATCACTATTGAGTTTTTTCACCTGAGGGACAAGCAGCACACAGGACCCCGTAAAGGCTCTCAGGTGTGTATTACAGAGTTCCTGCCCACGGCAGTCATGTTGACTGTGTGTATGTGCGCCTGGGGTTGGATTCCTGCGAATTTCATTTCCCTCAATACACAAAGTGTAGGGGAATTTCATTGACGAGTTGAGAAGTGCCCATTGTTTTCCATGTGGATTTGAATAGACGCCAACCCTGATGTGGTGTCTGTACTGCATCATCCCCCTCAATGTTATAACAACCCCTGTTATCAAACTCCAACCATCGTGACCGCAGGCAATCACAACTTCACTGCATTCGTACAGTAGCCGGTGGACACAAGACCATCAGATAAGGCTTTGGAGGAGGGAGGAACCTGCACGGTCTATTCTCTTAGTAGCTGAGGTTTGGACCGGAGCTGTGTATTACACAGCACCCTGCTAACCCAGGCTATCTGAATCCATACTGTTGATTTTCTTTCTGGATAAAGCCCACAACAATGAAATTGTGAAGGGGTATGTAATTAAGAGTGGAATGCGGTGGCTGGCGATAATGTAACATTTCACACACAGAATGAAACATTACTGGGGGACGATAAGATCAGATGTCACTGCAGCTTGCCACCCAGGTAATTTATGCACATCATCTGACACGGTGAGATTGAATAACAAAACATCTGGCTCCATGAGACATGGAGCCAAGCACACATACAATACAATTTTGGACTGGGGGATTGTTATGTCGTTTCTCACCGGAGGTGAGTCATATTCCTCAGGGTGACTTACCTTCAACATACCATTATTTACCCAGACACAAAGCCTATATTTTTCTGCCAGATATACACACAAACATGACGTTGGGTTGTTAAAAAAAAAAAAAAGAAACAGGCATGGCAGTTTCTATACTAGTTGCAGTTACCTTATGTGAAGAAATAAGCCTAGGTGATGTTTCAATTGTACAAGACTGTTTTTAGGGACATCATTTACAATAATTAAGTAAAACTTCTCCAGTATCAAACTTTGGCTGTTGTGGGGAGTTTGGCTGTTATGTGGGAGTTTGAGGAAGGTTAGCTGGCTCCTAGTTGATCCTGTTTTTTTTTGTTTTTAAACTAACCCCAGAGGTGGGAGACGCCTGTTTGATGACACGACTCAGGGAATGTGAGCTGACCTCGGGTCCGTTCTAAGGGGTCACCCCAGGGTGAGTCAACAGCACTTACGAGATAGTCTTCATCTCCTTTTTCTCAGCGTCGGGTCTGGCCCTGTTCAGCACCTTGAGGAAGTCAGACGTCTTGGCCCTCATACGTGTGTGGATGTAGGCCTGGAGGAAGAGAAACAATGATTAACGTATGTGCATCTCACACACACACACACTTTCCTGATCTATCACATTCCTTAGATGTTGTCTGTTGATCAGTAGTGACACTACATGCCACAGGTCATTCAATGAGAAAGTAATGATGTCACACTTACAAAAACCGGGTAACATCAATGCGACAGTGAGAGTAGATTTCGGCTTGTAATGCAGACAATGCTGCTGGGCTAGATTGAGAATCCATGTAAAACTGCTAGCAGAAGCCAAGTCAACACTCTAGGCTTATACTGTACGTGGCAAATGGAATGACAGGCACTTTGCAGATGGTGTCACTATCGGTCGAGAGACAATGTATGTCTAATGTATACGACAACACGACTGAAGAACTCCTTCTTTCCCACTGCCATCAGACTCCTAAATAACCCATAGGAGATTAATATAACCGTACTACCTCAATAACTGAACTTTCCAGTTTGCATAATTGCACTGCTACATTTGCACTGTTTTATTATTATTATTATTGCTGCTATTTTATTTTATGCCTTCAATTTTGCTGTCTTGTACATTTGTTTAGTATATATTGTATATTCTTTAGTATTGTATATTTTACATTGGTTGGCATTCTGCGGACAGCAAAGCAAGAATTTCGTTGTACAGTGAAACATGTTTTCTGCTGTGCATATGATAATAAACACTTTGAATCTTGAATGTCTAATGTATACGACAGATTAAGAAGTGATGAATTTTGGGTGAACGACCTTTAAAAAGGAGACTTTGCAGTGTAACAGTCACATGCTACAATCTTGAAACAGACACACCCACTCAGGGATCACACAAACAGAGCGACAAACACACACAGTGTTCATTCCACTTCTCTACACAGACACCACGTTAGGTGGAGCAATACCAAGACTAGACGGACACACCAATCCAAACAGACACCCCTACGAACACACAATCACCTCGTCTTCAGTGGTGTGGCTTTCAGCCGAGCTTTTAAGGTCGCTTAGCACACAAACGATTTCGAATACCGACGAAATCTGATAAATGGCTTTGATATGGAAGGCTTGAAAAAACTCCTTTGATTCTGAGACAGCCCAACCGTGAATCCTTTTGAAGAGTCATACTGAGCTAGTATCTGAATAGCACTTATTTCACGATTGAACTTTTTTTTTATGACTAAACTCCCATTAACAAAATCTGTATCTCACCTACATGCACTTTAAGGGGTAGCAAAGGTACAACCAGACCCAACTTAGACTTGGTGGTATGTAGCAGTCATGGACGTAAAGTAGAAAAAGTGCAGGTTTAAATGTGCACAAACTTTCGGGTATTGGAGAGCCCTAATCAGGGCATTAGTTTAAACCCAACACAGAACTTTTTTATCTAGCAGTGTGTGAGGATTAGATTGTTAGGCCTTAATTATGAGGTAGAATAGATGATTGATTTCCAACAGATTTATTGCAGCACAGTTTGAGGCACTGTTTTGGGCAGTGTTAAGGACTCACCTTGGAGCACTTTATATGGTAGTGCAGGTAGTCCCTGAAGGTGTGGATGAGGTTGATGGTGTTGTCTCTGGCGTTGGCATTGGTGTGACGTGGGAACAGGACTGAGAGAAAGACAGGGAATAATACAAAACACAGTTATGGTGAAGAGCATTTACCAACCGTTTTATGAAAATGTGCAGATTTTCAGCGTCGGTCATTTTCTCCAGTGTCCAGCGTTTACCCACTTTTTTCTACCAAAACGTCCCCATGTGATTATTGTAATTAAACCTGGATTTATACAGGGTGTCCCACTGTGGGGAGCTTCTACATTGACTGTAATAAAGTGAACAACAGAGCTTACTCTCATACCGCAATGAGTACCAAAAAAAAAGAAGAAAAGAAGACTAATCAAACGACTAACTTCAGTTCAGGCATTTAATATGGAGAATTGAGCAACGATTTGGAGTTTCCATCAACCAAAGTCCCAAACTTCAGTTACAGGGGCTAGCTAGTGTGTACCCTACATCGGCGAGTGGGTACTGACCGAAGGTGATGTATCCGATGTTGTCTCCCACGGCTGCGTCAGTGTCCTTCAACTCCAGAGGAGGCTCCCTGTGGCTGAACAGCACCTGAGGGGCCGTGTGACTGGCTCGCCGGCCCTCCTTGAACTCCTACACACACACACACACACACACACACACACACACACACACACACACACACAGTGAGATTCTCTGAACAAAAGAGTGACAAGGCCGACAGCTAATGGAATCTTCCATTTACGAGAGTGACAGAGCAGCGAGCCTCTAAAGATTTCTACAGAGGTGTGACACACTATGTTTATGGTTTCTTGGTTGTTTCCAATCTATTGTGGATGGTGTCCTGTCAACGTTGTTGATAGTGGTGTTTAGGTACATGACTTTAAAACACCATCATTTAGCGTTAAGGCCCGGTGGATGAGCGGTTTACCTGCATGAACACTTTCCCAATGATGACGTCATCGTCGTCTTTGAACACTGTGCTGAACACCACTGTCACCCTGTCCTTCTTGGCCTCCAAATACCTGAGGAGACCAGAGCAGAGCATAGAAACATGTCAACACTTGGGGTAGAATGCTTTGCCAGACAGACAATATAAACGCCTACTCGGCTGGTTAAAAACTAAATTGGCTGAAATTCCTTTTGCCTTCACACTTTTCATCTGAACCCCGTGTAATGGGGCCACTGTGCATTTGGCATATATTCACTCTTTCAGGAATTACAGAAAAAATGGTCTCTCTTAGGAAAACTCTTCAGTTAAGTGAAAAAAAGTTTTAACTTAGCAATATCAGCAGAATAAAATGATAATTAAATCCTTAGTTATTGTGGCAGTTTTTGATGTTGTTGCTGTTCAACCTTCTGCTTAACTTTTGAATGGAAAAGCTATTTCACTTCCATGGTGATTCTTTTTATTCACACTTTGTCTCCAGGCAGTGCAGCGGTCACCTACATAGACTCGTCGTCCCTGTAGTGGACCACAGCCCTTTTCTCGCCCTCTTTGCCCTCTTCCTGGAACTTGAAGTACTTCTCAAACACTGATGCAAAGCAGTTCCTCTTCAGCATGCCTGCCTGGTGAACCACTTCCTCCTTATTGGCTGGAACAGCATCCAGGTCAAAGAGCAGGGACACATTGTAGCCTAGGAGACAGACAATCACAGACAGGCATTAAGTGTTTTTCCTTGCATGTTTGATGTTATGCAACTGCAGGTTTCATTAGTAATCGTAACATTATTGTGAATACTGTATAAGGTACAATAAAGCTAAATCATGAGTCTTTGCTGTGCAACTGTCGACCTGAGGTATACCACCAAACCACCCAAATCTGGAGTAGTTGTTGACAACACCACCACGCATCTAAAATCTGCTTTGAGATCAGCTTTCATAAGTCTAACAGTCATTGAGGAGCCACTGAGTTCAAATCCAGTCCTGTGACAGTGGTTGAGGGCCTTGGAAAGTGGCCAGAGGCCGGGTTAGGTGATGGCCAAATAGGACAATTATGCCGTCAATCTGTATTGTTTGTGAGTGTGTGTTCATGCAGGTCGGTGTGTTGTCTTGTGTCCTAAACAGGGCTACTTACCTGCCTCAGGCGAAACCAGAAAGATCCCATAGACCCTCTTCAGCAGCTGAGTGAAAAGAGAGTTTTACCTGTTAGCACAAGTAACGAATTAAGCCACTCAAAGCCAGCGGCACTGCATGGACAACAAAAGAGACCTGACCAGCAGGTAGGAACAGGTACGGGGGCTAGGGTATGCATCCTGCATACACATGCTAATGACAGGGGGGAACTAGATGAAACCACCTTTCATCTAGAGGGCCACCTGTTGGTGTGGAACTTAAAAGTATGTCCACAATGTGGAAGATGGTAATAGCAGAAACACATCTACAATGCCCAAAGAAAGTCCTCACACACTTTCAAAATGTTCACCTTCTACTAACTCAGAGCCTAACCCTAACCCTAACACAGAGGTCTACTGTTAGGCTGAGGATCGGATGGCCTGCGTACTGTCAAAGGGAATAACAGATAATATAGCCTTACTATTCATCTTAATCAGGCCTGTGGAAATATCAAGCAAAATCTTCAGAATTCCCAGTTGTCTGTTTGCAAAGGGTAGCCCTCAGGTAGGCTTCCAACGTAGGCTACAATAGCAGAGCATCAAAGTCCGACGCAACGAACGAAGAGAGGGCGGCCTCGTCTCCATGGAAGAATAAACCTAGCTATTTTTAACGGTTCATTACACTGCTTGCTGACGATCTTGAAAGGTAACAGTAGTACCTCAACATTTGAATAAAGGGTATATGCCCCATGAGACCTATTTCAAAAGACCTCCACAGTTCGACTTGTTATGCCTTTGTGGATCTCCTAAAAATGAAATGCAGGTGAAATTCCAAACGTCAGCCTGCTAAAATAGGTTATGCATAACACTTTGGGGAAAAGGAAAGCAGAGGGCTGAGGAGGCGATTATTTACTTCAGAAATGCAGCTTTTAAATGCGCCACAAAAGGGCATTTTCTCCCATTGTAAATGGCCAAGAAATTGTCTTCAAATCGTCAAAGGAATCTCAGTCTGCGATAAATTCTGACCATCACCCAACCTTACTGGACTGGAATAAGGCATAAAGTGGGAATACGCCTGGACATGGAATAAAGAGATGGGAGAACACACAGCAAGTAAGGTGAGCTGCAGACAAACAGTGACATCTAAACTTTGGAAAAAGGAAATGTAAGTTGCACATTGTTCAATGCAGTGGATGAAGGCATGATACTGGAAACATTGAAGACCACAGATAAGTCACACTGCAATGTGGAGAAGTGTGTGATTTTCCAATGTCAGACCAGGACATGATCTGCCTCTTTAACAACACACTAGTGTGTAGGCTGCTTCTGAAATGTAGCTACCTCCTGGTGTAAGCATTGATCTAACAGTGATACTGTGGAAACCTCTGCTGCCATTCCCCCCCCGTGCTCGTAAATTCAAGAAAACAAAAAGGGGAGATTGTTCAAAACTGCATGAAGCAGCTACAGTGTTCATTTAGGCAGCAGCGGTCTAAGTCAGCACTTCCCTCCCCTAGAGTGAGTCATAAAGCACTTCCTGTTTCTATAAGAAACCACTGCAGCTGTTTTCTTCCATACATGGTGAGGCTGCTCTCAAAGTGTAGTGTTCAGAGGGTTTTAAGCTACATTTTCTGCTTTTCTGCCATTTCTCTATAAATCTACTCGTATACATATTTTAGACTAAAATTAAAGTTGCTGAACCTGGTGGTATAACAATGATAAAGATACAATAAGAGAGAGAGAGAGAGAGAGCTTTGTAGCAATACCATACTAGATATGACAATTATTCTTTCATTGTATGCTACACAACAAAAGTTTGTAAAAGCAGCACACTCGGCAGACCCTACATTTCAGAGTGCTGATCTTTGTATTGAATCCCAACTTGAGATTTGCAAACTAAATTTAAGCACATCTCCCATCGATACCAGTGTGTGTGTGTGTGTGTGTGTGTGTGTGTGTGTATGGAGAGTGTGTGTATCACCTCGTCAGCTCCATGCTCCTGCAGCTCCTTGTAGAACTTCAGTGAGATGCTGACCATCACCTTGGTCTTGTCCCCATCGGGGTTAGAAATATGGTAGAGGACGCCATCAAAATCTACAGTGTAGAGAAAATGCCATCATTTTACAGACATTTTCCTGGACAACTTATGCCGAGCAACAACCAAACATTGCCATACATACGTGCATGGGTATTTTCGATTTGCCTCCCAAAAGAACATGAACTATCTTGAGTCTTGCTATTTTAAATAATGACAGTAACATTAGGCTTGGGTGAGATATGGCTCACATGAACTCACCTGCGAAGGTCACCTCCACAGCCTCTGGTTTGGTCCTACAAAAAGAGAGGAGAGTTCATGACAAATAAGTAGGGTAGTAAAATCCCCTGTACATGCATGAAGACATCACTGAGGACAATTAGATATGCTGCTAATTTTCTTTAATATACTTAGTTGGTTAAAGGAGGCACTGAATCTGATCCCTAGCCCTGGTTAGGCTGAGATTGTACAGAAGTCATGGCATTAGACAACTTCAAATCACTGCAGTACAAGACTAGACAAGACACGATTCCTTTTAGTTTTCTATAAAATGCATCAATCTGCCTTGACCCGCCCCAGCTATGCATTGACTTGACCCAGCTTGAGCTCTCCGGAATGCGGAAGTAGCAAACCAGGGCGATGGCTAATAGATAGCCAAGTGATTGCAATTTGGTCTGATTTGTGTTGGAGAATTACATGTTATAACATGTGTTGTTGCAATAAAATACCCACTGTCACCTCTAAACGCCAGGACATAGGAGCCATAGTAGGGTTGTTTATAGAACTAGACAGTGAAATGCAAGCTAGCTAGTTCCCTTCCAGCCTTCCGCTAAGTGTGGCTAGCTAGCTACCTGGCTGACAACGTCACAAGCCTTCAGTCATGTCTTTGTGCTGCATGAAATATTAATCACCATCGCATATGGCAACGTTGCCAGTTTTGTGAGACAATCACTGGTGTAATGTTAACAAGCACATACTAAACTAGTTGTCTGTCTTGCTAGTATGAGGCATAGCAGATAGACTTCCCCCGCCCAACTAAGCGAGACGAGTCTAGCCAGCAGCAGAAGCTAGCTAGCTAGCTAGCCACACACAGACACACCCCATCTTCCGTTTCGGCTATGCCGAATGTCTTGCAGCGCGTGCCAGTATTTCTGCAGTATGTGAAATAGTTTCACCTTTATTGTAACTATTTCGCCAATCCCATACTTTAATATTTCACATTTATTGTTTATTATCGAGCAAATACTGGCCCGCCGTTTGCGGAGATAAGGGCACCTATTCGGTAGCTAAGCTAGCTTGCTAGCAAAGCTAGTCTGAAACAATGTATGAGACTCTCACCCATTGGATGCGCCGTCAAATTTCAACGACAGCGTCTCTTCTATAATCCGGTTGTTGATTTCTAACAGAATCATTGCAGCGGACGCTGATGTGGACCGGGAGATACGGTTAAAACAAAATATCAAATTGGTTTTAGATTATTAGGCTTCTTTGTGTCAAATTCAGAATTTTTTTCTCCCCAGACAGACAGCTTCCGTCGGTGCTTCTGTCTGTCGACTCTTCCGCTTATTCCACTCAGGACCCCGAAGGTTGCTCCCAATACTGCCTGCAATGATTTTTGCCCCCCCACCCCAGTCCGACTAACTGGCATTGTAGGCTACAAGGAGCAGTTGTGCCAGATAAAACCTAAAATTGAAATACTGAATACAATTCATTTATGTAAGTATGAATGTGTGTGTGTGGGTGGGTGGGTGGGTGTGACCCTATTTTTTTTAATTTCAACCTGTTTCATTCATGAAAAAAAAAATATTTACAGTGCTACCTAGTTTAATTATGACTGCACCTTAGTCTCACACCTCTTCATCCATCTGCACATCACTGCACATGAGCTGCTGTTTGGAAAATGGATTTCACAATAGGATCTTCTGTGCGGAGCATAGGTCAGCTGATCCCCCAAAACAAGCAGTATGACCTCTAGTTTCTTCCCTGCTCTCATTGAGATTGACAGGTGTGTCAAAGTGGAGAAATGCTGTGGGAATATAACAAAATGGGTTTTCATAAATCAAGTCTACACATCCCAAACAAAATCAATCAGGTCAACAAAACATACACAACAACAAAAAAGGAATATATATTTTATTGAAAAATTAAATGTTTGAAATGTCCATATCTTGTAGGCTACTGAATTGACTTATTTCAGCTTTATTGAATTTGGTTTATCATTGGATGGATGGTGATGAGCCTCAGTGTTGTATTTTTTCCATGTCATGCTTGGCTCCAGAACTTTCTATGCCAGGGACCAGGGTGTACCCTTCCCCTTGTCTTGTCTTTTTGTCAGGGACAACAGAGGGATCTCAATTCATGTCAGGACAGGCCTGCTGCCTGAAAAAGTGAGAGGGAATGGGAAAAAAGCAGGAGATGGTTGACTATGCCATTCAATGAGCCCTACATATGTATTGCCAATGACAAACACAAGCACAATAAATCTGGAGGAATTTTAGCTTTATTTGACAAATAGGAGACAACCTGGCCAAAAACAAGCAAAACAATGTACTCAGGGCAGTGCCTTGTCCAATAGTGAAACCCATAAAAAATGTTGCAGAGTAAAGAGCCATGGCATAACTGCACAGGAAATGTCTATCGTAACTGGCTGGCTCTCTCAACAAGTTGTCAATTCCAAGTGAAGTACACTGGTCGGCTACAATCAAAAAGATTACTGCTATCATATAAACATGTTGATGTTTTTCTTTTTTTAACAATGTGTTTGTAAACCAACTTTAAGTAGGCAATATTTCTGACACCAAAATACAGGAAAGCAGCATCTATGTATTATAGTCTGGGGAGTTTTGTCAGATGAGGTGAAGGAATGTCAAGCATTTCTCTGAGAACCTACGGCAAATTGTCAGTGAAGGCATGTAGACCAACTTGTTGATATCTGTATCTGGGCCTTAGTGTAGTTTACTGTGGGATTACGCAGGTTTATCTTCAGACGGAGGGCCCTTCATTTTTCACTTTGATGTCAGTCCAAATATTTACAAGAAGACAATCTTGTTTAACAAATGGGTGGGTGGCTTGACAAGTATGAGCTGTCTAGCAGGTTGTGGGTGCACCCCCCCCTGCCCCCCCCCCCCGCCCCCCACAACCTCCTGGACAGCTCATACTCATGTGACAGGTTGACAGCCCAAAGAATGACAGGTGTGATGAAAGAAACACATTTTATATTGTTATATTGACTATTGACAAGGTGCTTCTTTACTGTCTGCCTAGGTGAAAGGTCAGATATTTGTGTTTTATGAGCGACAGGGGAGGTGTAAGGAGTGCCATCACCGCCCACCTAGTCTCTAACACATCATTACAACCCACTGACAGAAGAATGTTGCTTATGCAGCTGTGGAACTTGACCCTGTTATTATTGATCATCGTCATCACATGTCATGATGTGTTGCCATAGAACACTTGAAAAAGGAGAAAGGTGAAAGCTACTGGAAATAGCAGAGTGTGAAAATGTAACCATTCTGGTACAGAATGGAATATGTGGTGTTTTTTTTGTGAACCATTCCATGAAATGATGACGAATGGGAATATGCATGTCACCTGTAAGTGTAAAGAACCTTAACACAGTATCATTTGGAGCCTGGGCACAACAGCATCATAGTATATCGAGAGAGGAAGGAATTCATGAGCACATGTTCTATTACAACCATTGATTACAACACCAGAGTGAGAACAGATTGTTTTGCAGGAAGTTTCATATGGCACCTATCTTACCACATCTACCACCTTGCAAAAGTGGTGTGTAACAGGGTTATGAAATTATTTGTTCAGCCTTTCTCGCCAGTCTCTCCCACTGGTGGTTCTGGGGGGGGGGGGGGGGGGGGCTCGGGTAGAAGAAGGCTGTGTGACATGAACTGCAGTGTGTTAATGTGCCCTATGAGCAAAATAAATGCTTGAAATCGGTCCTTTTTGTTTGTCTCTGCTTCACTCTGCCTGCACAACCTAGATCCAAGCCTGTCAGTTTTCCCCCTTGTGACATTCATAATACTAATCAGTAAGGACTGATGAGAGTGACAGCTTGAGGACCGATGAAAATTAGAAAAAAGTTCACTGTTAGTTTAGGCGATCTCTTTACTATTACAGCTAGGCCTACATCTTTAATCCATATCAAATCTGATCAGAGTTTTCCAGATCCACAAAAGTATTAAAGGCACAAGCCTTTTAAAGCAATGTGTTTACTGTAATTGCTTCTCTGTTGCAAGTCAACAGATGGTCAGTTGACTCATTACTGAAAGTGTGTTGAAAGTGTGCTTTCAGATCCACCAATAGAAACTAAATCAAATGGACTAAAAAAGTTTCATACAGCTGCTCAACTTCTCTTTTTATAATAAAGACTGCAATGAAGATGCTAATTTAATAAATCTCTCAATGGTGAAGCTTTGTTTATCGTTTCAGATTTTCTATGTTCAAGGGTTGACATACTGTAAGCATTATTCTGGGATATTGAATAATTAAATTATGAAAGTTATGCCAAACTCAATGTACTCAATCACAATCTTCACGAATCATTATTGCGATATCATCATTCGGGACCCAGAACATGCAGGTGTCAAAATCTGACAACACCATGACGTGACGCACATGCAGTGGCACAATATTGAGGCTGAAAACAGGAAACTTAAATCACAGCTGGCTTGTACATCTACAGGTAGACTTCTGTGTGACAAGTCCCCTCTCATCACTCACAGCTGGAAGCAAAGATGGAAGGTAAGTGCCTGGCTTGGTTTTATTGGAAAATACTGTTTATGTCCTATGTAATTGAAAATGGTTGGACGAACGGATGGATGGATGGATGGATTCATGAGGGATAGACAGACAGATGGATAGATGAAATGTATTCTTCCTTATGTTTTTCTTTTCATAGAAACACATGGCAGTAAGTTGCTTTCTATACTAAGCAAAATTCCCTGCCCTGACGTGAACACTTTTTTATTTCCTCCCTAGACAAATCCATAATCTTCGAATATGTCTATGAGCAACCCAACGACACTTCTCTGGTCAACATCAACATCACCTTCAACTTGTTGGACCCCACGACCTTCACCTGTGGACCCCATACATTCGCTGCCACAGCCCTGTGTGCCATCCACATTGTCATCTTCCTATTGGCCATTCCGGGGAACCTGCTTGTGGGCCTGGTGATTGGCTCCAGCCGACAGGCCTTGACTCCGTCCGACGTCTACCTGTTTCACCTGACGATCGCTGACGGGCTGCTAGCTCTCACGCTGCCTTTCTGGGCTGTGGCAGTGATCCAAGGCTGGGTGTTTGGGGACTTCCTATGTAAGCTGGTTAGCCTAGTCATGGAGGCTAACTTCTACACCAGCATCCTGTTTCTAGTGTGCATAAGCATTGACCGCTATCTGGTGATCGTGCGCGCCGCCGACTCTCGTAAGGATCGCCGGAGAGCTTGTAGCTGGGCTGTATGTGCCTTTATCTGGGTCCTAGGGGGAACCCTTGCCCTCCCTGCACTCTTTAATGATGCTTTTAAGCCGGATCGCGGATCGAATCGGACAACTTGTGCCGAACGTTTTGACCCGGAGAGCGCCAGTACGTGGAGACTTACAACGCGTGGACTACGCCACATACTAGGCTTCCTGCTGCCAGTGGTCGTCATGGTGACGTGCTACAGCATCACTGTGGTGCGGCTGCTACGCACACGCGGCTTCCAGAAGCACAGGGCCATGCGCGTGATTGTTGCTGTGGTGATAGCTTTTCTACTCTGCTGGACGCCATACCATTTGACGGTGGTTACCGACACCCTCATACGGGCAAAGTTGGTGCTGTTCGACTGTGCCACCAGGAACAGAGTGGACTTAGCTCTCATGGTGACCCACAGCCTAGCCCTGCTCCATAGTTGTATCAACCCAGTGCTATATGCCTTTGTGGGTGAAAAGTTCAAGAGAAACCTTGGTGTCCTTATCCAGAGAAGAAGGAGATCTGAGAGGGCGTCGGTCCAATTTAGCAGGTCCACATCCCAGACCTCAGAAGGCAATGGCGCACTCATTTAACTGACTGGTTGTCCCTATGTAACATTGAATACTTATTTTCTTTGCTACAGGATTTTTTATTGCTAACTTATCACATAAAATGTTGGCTCAAGTGTTGACTGCATGATAAATGTCAATTGATTTCTTATCTCATTAGACCACACAGTGCTTAGTTTAACGCAAACAAATGTTTTCTAGAGTGCGGAGGTGTGCCCCTCTCTGTCTAATGAGGTCATTTTTTTACACATTTTTTTCTACTTCAGGGCTTTTGGCTCGTGAGTGCTCATTTTAGAACTAGTGGCTGAAAATATACATTTACATTTACATTAGTTTTAAGATATGTCTGCCACAAATATCACTGTGCCGCCTTTGCCGTTCTTGCCAATGTCTTGTTGAATGCTCAATTGTAGTGTTAGAAAGGCCCTGTGATCAGAACCATATGCATATACGGTATGTACTGTATACCCTGGTTCAAATCTTGATGAGGATCTTGATCTTGGTAGTAGATCCTTAAGGATCTGTCCAGGATCATTACAGAACTTCAAAGATCTGGTTCAGGATCCTTATGATGTTGTTTCTTGTGTAATACAATCGAATGTTATGTTATGGTATTAATGCAATGTGTTGTTTTAATGTCTCCTCCAAAGTTTTCAATGATTCATGGGTAAATAAAGGCAACAAATGAATGAATGAATGAATAAATAAATAAATAGCCATAATTGTGGTCAACAACACTGCACATAAAAAGCGTATGCACTTGTAGTTGTATTGTAACTACGGTTACCCTTTAATGGTTACACAGACTGTAGAGAGAATCAACTTTTCATTCTACTGACACTAATCATCATGACAAGCTCATGATTCAGGTCATCATAACAAGGGTCAGTCCCTCACTCAGTGAACTACAAGTAATGTGCTCAATTATGACATTTAGGGATACATAGGTCACACAATGTGAGGCAATTTGTGTTATCATCGAAATGTATTCCAAATAAATTGCAACCAACCTGCTGTTATTCAAAACCAATAATACCTCTTGGCCAGGGCAAATCTGTCTCATGTTTCAATGCTAGTACGCCCTCTTGTGTTTAAACCACTGAAAGACACACAATAATAAGAATAATAAGCTTTTATTTATATAGCACCTTTCATACATAAGAATGCATCTCAAAGTGGTGTACAATACTGCGCAAAAGAAAGAAAAAAGGAACAGATGAACAGATAAAAAAGGAACAGATAAAAAAGGTAAATGAGAACAACCAAAACATCAGCAAAGTGCTGCACAATACAGTGCAAGAGCAGATTAAAAACAAAAACAACTAGAACATAATTAATCAATACAATAAAAGTAGCATCACTCAATCTAGTTGCATAAGAGCCTTCAGCTGCTCAGCACCCAAGCTCTGGAATTCTCTCCCCCCACACATAAGACAGTCCGACTCCATCACAACATTCAAGTCCCAACTCAAAACCCACCTGTTCAAACTGGCATACTTTCTATAAATTGGACACTCTGCACTTCACTTGTTTTTATCTAAATGTGTTGTTTGTTTTGTTTTTAATGATTGATGTCATGCTTTTGCTTTTACTTCTCTTCTGTAAGGTGACCTTGGGTGACTTGAAAGGCGCCTCCAAATAAAATGCATTATTATTATTATTATAAATAGTTGATCAATACAATAAAATCAGCAGAGATAGCAGCATAGATAAAATGCTAATTGAAAGCTAAATTGAAGAGAGAGGTTTTTAACTGGCACTTAAAGATGTTTACTGAGCTTGCTTCCCTGATTTCTTGAGGTACCGTATTCCACAGTTTAGGGGCATAGTTAATAAATGCCGCATCACCAACTTTCTTTTGTGTTTTGATAGTAACCTTCAATATGCCAGCAGCTGAGGACCTGAGTGCTTTTGAGGGAGTATAGATTGTCAGCGAATCAGTAAGGTAGGATGGTCCCGGCTCATTTAGTGCTTTAAATACGGAGTAGAAGGACTTTGAAGTCAATTCTAAACGATACAGGGAGCCAGTGCAGAGCAGTTAAGACTGGAGTGATATGCTCTCTCCTCTTCGTTTTTGTCAGTAGCCTCGCAGCAGAGTTTGGAATTAGTTGGAGCCTGTCTATAGACTTCTTGGGGAGGCCAGTAAAAAGTGCATTAAAGTAGTCAAGCCTACTTGAAATAAAAGCATGAATCAGTTTTTCAGCATCCTGCTGAGTTAAAAACGGCTGCACCTCAATAATCCCAGTGTCAATAATCCCACCCCTAATGGTTATGATTTTATCATTTAAGAATTTGGCAAACTCCTCACATTTCGAAGCAGAGGCTTGTGAGAGAAAGTCAGTAGAAGGGGCAGGATTTAGCAGCTGGTTAATAGTTGAAAACAATATTCTAGAATTTCCAGCATTGTCACTAATCATCTTAAATGATTCAACCTGCTGTTATTCAAAACCAATAATACCTCTTGGCCAGGGCAAATCTGTCAACTAAACATGGTATCACCACAGGCTCCACCAAGATTTGAACTCACTGGATCACACTTTGTAGTTCAGAGTGTTGACCATTACACAATGAAACCCTTCTCTGAATGAAGTTATGAAATCATCAGAAAGAATCCATTCAATAAGTCAAAAGGTGACTTTCATTGAAAATAAACAACTATTTGATTTTACTATTGCTTTACAGAAACAGAACCAACACTATTGCATTTAGATTTTAAAATAGTAAGTAGTAGTAATAAGTTCACCACAGGTTCCACTGAGATCAGAGTCCCGACTGCTGACCATTACATAATGAAACCCTTCACTGAAAGAAGGGTTTTGGTTTTACCTTTCCAGAAAGATTTATTTACAATATAGACATGTAAACCACTCAATCAGCAGACAGATAGCGGCTACGGCTAAATGTGAGGAGAGAGAGAGAGAGAGAGAGAGAGAGAGAGAAAGAGAGAGAGAGAGAGAGAGAGAAAGAGAGAGAGAGAGAGAGAGAGAGAGAGAAAGAAAGAGAGGGAGATGGAGAGAGAGGGAGAGAGAGAGAGAGAGAGAGAGAGAGAGATAAATAGATATCTGTAAAGTAAAGACTCTATGTAACCAATGTTAGGGCTTCCATGTAACTTCAATAGGGACTCCATGTAACTTCATAGAGCCTCTATGTAACCTCATAGGGCATCTGCAACCTGTAAGGATTCTTTGTAAGATTTGCTTAGTCTTAGAATCAGAAGTCAACGGCAAACTAATGGCAAGTAACTGGGAAACTGAACATTCTGTATTCTCAGATTTTAACAATACAGATATTTGTCTTCGCATATCAACTTGATCAGAGACATGAAAACAACATTTGTCATTACATTGAAGCAATCTGATGCAATTGAATGATTAGGGGTTTATCGTCTCCAAATCCAGCTCTCTGGCTGGATTGGGAGTTTGGATAGAGTTAAAGGTCTGTTTTTCTAAATAATATATCAGAGATACAGCTAAGATGACATACTCTAAGAAGAGGCTTGTGTATTTAGAGTTGAGAATTTACAGGCAGGTCTAGCATGCTTCCGTTCGTGCACTTCAGGATTACCAGTTATATAGGAGTTTTCAAACTTCTAATGGAAATTATGAAATTGATGCTCCTCAAACTATACACCATCCTCTATTGTAAAACGTCAATGAGACACATATTCACTGTTGAATTTCAAAAGCATTCATCTTGTTATTCTCCCATTTAAAGTCAGTGGGGGAAATGGGAACAATTGTGGCCTTTACACTTAAACTGGCTCCTCATAAGAGAACCTAAAATATGAGTGGATTCCCTTCTGGTCTCTCTTATTTTCATGTTGATATCACATATGGCTTCTGTGTAACTTTAGATCAATATAATAGTCCTAACATTTTAAATGGTTAACTTCAGCATTTGTTTGGTAGTTTTTTGGAGTACTAATCATGTGTCACATCGTCAAAAAATATACAGCTGAGTAATTCCTACTAATTCCTATTCCGAAAGAGACGCTGGACAGGGAAGAGAAGGCCGGGGTGTGAGGCCGAAGTTCTTCAGGGAAGAAAGAGGAAGACCGGTTATGAGGGTGAAGATCAGGTTGTTGACCAGAAACAGAATCAATTAAATACCAGAGGATGGAACTAAGCATCAGCTGAGACACAGGCACATGTCAGAGGTTTGACACGATGTCACAGCAACAAAACTTCACAAACAAAAGACACATAGACAATGAATGTTTCATGAATGTGACCCTCAAGTGCTTGCTCAGGCTGTTCTTCTGCCTGGACATTGTTTAGGCAGGAGGACAGTTGGAGCCCCCACCCCCTCCTCCACCCTCCACCCAGATTCTCACCCACCTACACACATATATGTGACGGATGGGGTTCCAACCTGTGTCTCTGATGTGGAAGACCCAAGTGTCTACAATAAGGACAAGAGGACATCCTCAAGGTCCGAGGATGACACTTCAAAAATCACCTCTGTTACATACAGTATACACACACACACACACACACACACACACACACACACACACACACACACACACACACACACACACACACACATAAATAACAAAATACTCAAAAGTAATTGCAATAGGTTTTTCACACAAAAATACTGCCCATCCCTGCTTGCACACATATTGGTTGAAAACAGCTATGTCCAGCTTTCCCCTTCTAGGTTCACAATAGGTCGCAAATCTCAAGCATCTCACATTAAACACCAGCCTGTGAATTCTGTTGCTGGGCTGTGAACTGTTTTCACACCTTCCCAAAGTATCACATGAGCTTTAGTCACTCTCAAATGGCAAGTCCTCAATTATTCCTCCTGGCTTTTCCGTTGAGCGAAAGAGAGAGCCGATGTTAAAGCTTTTAATCGTTTTTCGATATAGCCCATATGTACAATGATAAATAACAGTATCCTGACCCTACTATGGTTTTGTGTAGGCCTACATTTATATAACTTTATCAGATTTTTTTTAATGTTGTTATCATTATCATCATATAATTATTAACTTTGGCAAATTGGCAAATTCTGTGTGCTGTCCCTTGTTTTAGTGTTAACCATCTCTTCACACGAAACAAGCATTATTTATAGTAGAGTATACAGTAAAATATGACAGTATACTGTAAAATATGACAGTACTCTTTATCTCTGATATTCTATTCTCAATATTTAAAAATGTTTTGTTAGTGTTAGTTTTGCACCTCAGACCTTCATAGGCCTACTACACCTGTTAACTCATAAAAACAATCTTGATGGTCTCAGTAACCTGTGAAAACCGACAGAGGGCGTATTCGAGAAGGGTGGGCTGTAGGACAGAAAGCAGCACATTCATTCATTGGCCAGTGGGGCGAGAGAGACTGCGCTGAGAGAGACTGCGGTGGATCAGCAGTCGAAACCCAGTGGAGAATCACAGCAACGCAGCTCCGCTGAAGAAAATCTGCGACTAATTTTTACTGTAGTATGGCATCAAGGAGAATGGAGACCAAACCAGTGATCACCTGCCTCAAAACGCTCCTCGTCGTCTATTCCTTCGTGTTTTGGGTGAGCAGCCATGGCGAATTGATAGTGTTGTTACCCTAAATGCATTCCGTAGGTGATAGTGTACTTTGTATAATGTAGCATGGCACATTTACATTGAAAATACGCACGTTGTGTACACGGCTGGTGGCCCTGGAACAAGTGCGCTTCTATTGCTATTGGTGGGCGTGTATTTGGACCGTTATCTAAATTATAGAGTTTTTATTTAGTAGTTAATGAAAATGAAATTTAGGCGAAAGCCTATCCTAGTACAATAGGCCTACATAGATGTTACTTGTGTTAACACGATAATAATGCATTAGTCTCGTTGATGTGGACGAAGCCATTTTTCATATAGACCCGATTTGGGGATTTTCTAACAAGCTGCCACTGACCTGCGCTAGTATGCCATTGAGTTATAGGTAAAGCCTACAACACGTAATCAGCATCCTTGCATTAAATCGTGCAGGTTCTTCATACTGTAGTGGAGACACTGTGCGGATTATAGCGGACCCGCAAACTCTCGAGCGGCACCGCCCCAATTGCGCGTATCTAAAAACTATTGATCTGAAAAATGATTCCCTGGTATAGCTATGTAACAGTGGGGAATTATATGTTTTGCAATTTGACATTTTTTCCACAGATCAACCTCATTAGACGTTACAAACAGGGATTCCAAATTGTATTGAAGGCTACATTAACTGTGAATTATACTTAATACTTAATTGTGAAAAATAAACTAAGCAAATACATAATATAGAAAATCAGCAACTGCGCTTCCTTTTCTAAAGGCAAATACATATTTCTCCAAATAGCCTACCCCTTCAAAATTAAGGGTTAATTTAGGGTTGCCTATGTAACAGGGTTAGTCTGTTGCTTTAGAACTGTGCCATATGTATGACACAATGCAATTAATGTCTTGCTATATACTATAATTATGTGGCCATGGCTACAGTACCATAGATATAAATACTGCTCTATGTTTGTGATACCTAAAGGGAGTGGGCATGTCTGGTCCAAGAGAGCCACAGGGTGGTGCAGGCAGTTGTCCCAGACCAGGCTGAGGCTACAGTCTGCATCCCTGTGGCTCTCAAGACTGGGGTTACCTCACTTACAATATGCTCTACATAACAGGTCCAAATTCAATACTTTCGACTGATCCAACCAACTCAAAACACAATTAGGAGAGGGGTAGGCGTGGCTCTGTCCCGTAGAGGTAGAGTTATGGGTGAGGCTTAACTCATTTGAAAGGATAAAAGGTGTGGCAGGACATCCCTGGATGGTGTATGACAGGATCGCTGGATCCATCCGGGAATCTTAGCCCCGATGTTCCTCTGACCCAACTGTGACCCAAATTCTCCGTCTCTCAGCCTTTCCTTGCATGACCATGCTCTTCTTTATGCTAAACGCAGTGAAGTTCATATCTTTGGGATATACAGTGGCTTTCATGTCATTGCATTTCAACAGAATTAAACGCTTTGGAGAATAGATTGCAATGTTCAGATTCCTCCCTTTGAATATGCTTTAATATCCAGCGTCTGGCCTGGTCATTGGATGTGACTTTGTTTTTAGCTCCCCATCACAGAATCAGTGGCGCTCAGGATGAGGCATTTGGTGGTTTCTTTGTAGCCAAATGCTAGTGGAGATATTCTGTTTGAGACAGGCTTTCATATTGGCCTTTTCTTTCAACTTGTGGCAAGTCATTGATGTTCTAACATAATATTTAGATTGGTGCTATGACTGATAGTCACACTGGCAGCAGACTGCTTGGCATTAGAATAAGCAGTATTCACTGCTAAATGAAGATTTAGTCCTACGTTGTCTACTTGGCTTTACCATTACATTTACAGTGCGAATAAACAGACTCTGCTCAGAGATTAATTGCTTAGATTATTGGAGCTAGACTTCTTTGATGTTTTGGCGATTGGGATGCAACAATAAAACAATCACAATACAGCAATCACAACACACATACTTTTTTTGCTGCTGGATATGTAACTCTCTCATGATACACAGTAGTTTGCTTATTATGCATTCTCTCCCCCATTCTCTTAATTACGAATAATGACGAAGGATTCTCCTTTGTGTTTATTAGCTTCTGTGATGGAAGAGTGAGAGGTGTCATTTTGAGGTAGGAGATAGTGATTTAGCATGCCACCTAACATCATCGCCAGGCTATTGCGCACAGCGCATATAAGCCTGGATTGACAATGACTCAAACCTGGCCTTAGATGGAGTGAAGTTACAGTATTTGTTATTATTTGATTTCAATGAATCACACGGCTGTGAGGCATAGCACCGAATCAGAAATGCGTGGTGTGCACTGAGGGGAAGGGCTGTGAGAGATAATTAGTGCAAAGTAAAGACAATGGCTATGCACAGTCTGTTTTTGATGTTCTTTATATTGGCTTAATGAAGGCCAAGTCTGACGCGTTGGTCCACCAGACCTTTCGCGATCTGGGTGGAAGTGTCTGGGAACGAGACATGCCATATGGCCTGGTTCTCCTTCTCCACTAAATGTGTTATAGGCTGTTTTTCTCCTGAGGCAGACAGATGAGGATGAACAGAAAGAGGATGAGAGTGCTACTGCGTCTCTTGTTTTCTGAGCTGGGGGGCGGAGAGGAGATAAAGGTTGTTTGAGGCCAGCTCTGCTGTCACTCACTCAGCTCTGGCCCAACTCTTTGTCCCCACTTGAGTGCCAAGAGAAAACTCAGCAACAGCAGCCGGCTAACAGTGTTTATGGTAGCTGCCTGGAACAGCACCAAAAAGGTTCTCTGTGTGATTACTGTGAGTGAATCTGACACATTTGTAAGATCTAAGCACCTGACGTTGACAATAATGCAATTTTAGATACTTACTGCCACATTGAGGTATACTGAAAGCTTGACATTATTTGTTTTGGGGCCAGTTATCACATAATTCAAATAAGTCAGTGGCAGTTACATTTACCAATACCCACCCATCATCTGTTTACAGACATTTTAGGGCCTCACCGTGGGTGGAAACAGAGATGAAAGGAGGGCACCTTTAAATTCACCTGTGTGTAGAGCAATCATACTGTATGTTTTGGAAATAGATGCTAGCAAATCTGTTCATCAGAAATACAGTAAGCTGTTGTCTGTCTTGCATGGTAGGGTCAAGTTGTAAAAGGCTTAATTTAGTGTCAGATTGCCTGTGTTCCTGGCGTCAGATTTCAACAGGGACTGAATTGACCTTGTTCATGTTAGTGTTATGGAGGTGGTTGAGTAAGCTCTCGCTAATGAGTAAGCTTGCCTGAGCCCTGCAGACTTGTGCTATCTCCGAGAGATGATGCCTTGGCTTTAGCTCAGTGCACTAACACTGTCTTGTGGCACACGAGACAGTGAGTCATCACAGCAAAATATCTCTCGAAAAACCAGGTCAGTATTCCCCATGTGCACCCTGTCAGTGCTGCCCACATATGTTACTCAGTATACCTTACAAAATCTCTTTGCGCCCGAGCTATCATCTCCACAGTCTGAAGCCCAAAGAGAAAGCAGTCTCTAGACTCCAAGCTCAACGCTTGCTGTGGCCCCAGCTAAAGCCATGTGTCAGGTTAAGCCCTTTGTGAGCAAATGTGTAATGCACTTAAATCTGTCTGATGTGAGTTGCCTGGCCTCTTGTTACTTTGTGGCTTCACGATGTTCGGTTGCACATTGGTTGCGTGTTGAAAGAGGGGTTCGGTCAACAGCTGTGTGCAGGTCACTAGGCCCTTTTTAGTTGAGAGGACCCGCAGTTATATGGACTGCTACTCATGTGGCTGATCTTCGTCCATCTTGTTGTCAAAGAGGGAGATTTACAGTGTTTGCACCGTTGCATAGTTTGCACCTGTGGTCAAAGGAAAATCAAACAAAAAGGTAAGTCATGTTGTACGGTTTTAGCTCTAAAAAACTGTAAATACCCATGATAAATCAGTAGCAAGGATGCCAGACTTGTGACAACGCTGAAGGCAGAAGCCAAACCTTAGGCCTTCGCACTATTCCCTTCTGTCTCTCCCCACTGGATTTCTCTTCCTAGTCATATTTTTTCGACTATAATAAAATTATTTTCGTACAGCTGTTCATAAGCACAAGGTTGACTGGCTCCTTCTTTACCCCTATAGAGTTCTATTATCTAGTACATTGGTGAGTTCAAGGCAGAAGTTAATCACAGATCTAGTATCAGATTTCCCTACCCCTTGTAACGCTAACTTCAACCATAGTGGGTTGAAAGATATCTGACCATAGATCAGATCGGGGAATTAGGGGAAAGTTAGACCCATTCAGGAGTAAAGTACTGGTGAAAGATTGATATGGCAGCCAGACGCCCAAATCACATTCCAACTCATCAGTCACTTATGCACCTAATCAGCAAAAGGTTTGAACCTGTCCCCTTGGGTATTAGCTTTCCCCCATCTTCCTAAGTGCACAAATATGTTGGGTTTGACATTTATCCCCAGTGTGAGGGGTATTAATGTTATCTGTGTTGCCAGTGCGAAGCTCTTACAGCTTTATAATATAGTCATTGGTATTTGAGGTTTTTTCTCAAGTTCACGATGACTCTAGGCTTAAAGGGGCACTTCACCACTTTTTAACCTTGAGTCATCATGGTGAACAGATATGAGGCTAGAAACTCGTTGTTGTTTTTATCACTGAATAAATAACATATTTAAGTACCACTCTACTATCGCTCTCCATCAATAAAATCTCAAGAACTTTTTCAGTGAAAGTGATAGCATGTACACCTGACAAATAAGTGGACTAATAAAAAATAAAAATAAAACTCTCCCCATCACACAGTAACTCTCTCTAGAAGAGGCGAGGCAACTCAGGTCCTGTGTACACAGGCATTTGTTTTATCCCTGCTTAAATACACCACTAATAGTAATTTAACAACTAATTGTTGTTTAAATTGAAGACCATGATTAATTGATTATTTGCATCAGGTGGGTTATGTTTGTGCTAGCCCGCCAGGGAACCGGAGGTGCCTACGCCTGCTCTAGGCCCCCGTAGATTATCCTGAAAGATGGGCCAGACTCCCAAGGGTAGAGTGGAACTGGCAGAAAAATGGCTGAGGTCACAGAAGCAGCAGGACACATATGTGTGGGCTGGGGGCCTTAGTAATTATGGGAATTCCACTGAAACATTCCATTGAAAGAATACGATGACGAGTCTGACTACCTATACATTCTTAAACCATGTCTTGAAGTAATGCTGAAGTAATAGAAGTAGTCTATCCTGTGGTATTCAAAACCAGAGTTATTCATCGAGATATGTGAATCACAAGTGAAGCTCACTGTTATGATATGTGGACACATGAATCTCTTCTGGCAGCCCCCCTGAAGCAGCCAGATGTCTCATGACAACCAATCATCAGACGCAAAAAGGTCAAAGGTCAAAGAACCCCAAAAAGGTCAGCCGGTGCTTGTTATACAAGCAATTAGGCTGTGATTGAGGAATTTAAAAGTGGCTAAGATTCCAGTCATTGAGTCCAGGCTGTGACCAGTTAGCATCTAGCTGTTAATGAAAAATGTCCTATATTTAGCCGCTAACCAGGGAGGAGGTGCTAAATGCTTTGTTGACTTTTTTTGTGTGATCTGTCACTGAGGATGAGTTCCCCTGTGCGAGCAGGCATGGATCAAATAGTCGGCTGCCGTTAGCATCGTGTTTGTGTAACTGTGTTGATTCGAATGCTCACTCACCACATCCTCGACAGCTTGTTATTTTATTCTCTCAGAGCCAATCGATTTGTTATGATGGGAAATGTTCTTAGAAACTTGGCTTGTCACACATGGGTACTCTTTCTGCTTTGAGAATGATGAGATTGATATTGTAGTGATCACTTGCGAAGACGTGAATGCACTGACAATACAATATGTTCTAACCTAGGTTAAAGACTTGGGCTTGAGGGTTTCTGTTATTCCAGAAATCAATCAAATGCCTGATGAAGGTCTCTGATGGAAACGTTGCACCGATTAAATCTTACTACACTTGCATGCAGAGACAGTGGGTGGGAGCCTCTTTTCTCTGTTTTGACAAATCCAAAGAGGAATCCCACACACACAACGTGATTTTATTGTTGACATAGTGACAGATTAAGTGCGCTTTATTGTCTACACAGTGACAGAACATGTAGACTGTCGTTTTATAAATAATGAATAGCAGCCCGAGTCTGACGTTTTAAGTTTGATAATAGGCTATGTTCCATCGCCAGAATATATTATTTTCCTGATGCAGATTATTGGCTGTCTTTGAAGTTTCAAATCAAGAGTACCCATCAAGAGCACCCTGTACCATCCTGAAATGCAATTTTGTGGACGTAAAGACATAACCAAATCTGTTGTGGCTATAAAGCGTGGCATTAAATCTCCATCACCTGACTTTAATCCTTTGTTTTCAAAAAATGTTTTCACTATTTTGACATTTCTACATTTTTTATTTATATATCTTGTTGTCAATCAATGTGGATGCTTCTGTGTGTCTTTGCTTTCACTATGGGAAAGAGTTACATAATGTTACAACCAGACCTGGTGTCTCTCCCCCATTGTCTTACACCAGCTACGTCAACGCGACCCCGGTGGTGTGGACGCCTGAGTGCCATAACACAATGGAGCTCCCCTAGATATTTTGTGGTCTTGTAGAAAGCTTGACTTGTCTCTGGACAGAGCCACTGACAGGTACAGAAAGCCATTAAACAGTCATTGTTTCCCTTTGTCCTAATTGCTGTGAGCCAACGGCCTAGGGGCAATGTAGAGTGCTCTGATGTTTGCCTGTACTGGTGGAGCGAAAGTTTTAGTATGCATGTAGTACTTGGTGGTTGGTTCTTGATGGGGTGGAGGCCAGTGTGTGTGTGTGTGTGTGTGTGTGTGAGAGAGGGGGGGGAGAGAGAGAGAGAGAGAGAGAGAGAGAGAAGGGGAGGCAAAGAGGCCACTGGGTAATCAGCTTATAGTTGTGGAAAGCCAGTGGTAGACTGGGGCAGCTGCCATGTTTGACACGCCTAGTAGTTGTTTCAGCACAGAGAGCAAAATCTTCTGAAATGTACATGAATACAAACGCTTCACCATCCTATAGTCCTGTCCAGAAACAACCCATAGCCCTTATGCCCTACTGTATAGACAATTATAGATCTGTAAGGGCTGGATAGATACTAGCAATGTGGTGACAATTCCATTTACAGTATTGCTTATACCTATCCAATTCGAGATGATTTCCAGATCTACATAGGTAGGGGTGGTATCTGGACTGGGACCCCGTAAAAGCGACCCTCTTTATCTATCAGGTGACAAGTGCAGTGGCAACAGTTTGTTAGGGGGTCACAAGTTCAGCAGGTGGAAGGAAAAGGTTCCTAGCTGTGTGTCACTTGCTGTGTGACAAATTGGTGCCGTGTTTGTGTTTGACACCTAACACTGCCTTTCAGACATCGCTCCAGGTCAATAACAGCTGGGCCATATGTTTCCAACTCTCTACCTCTGGTGGCACAGCCAGAGAGAGAGAGAGAGAGAGAGAGAGAAAATGGCTGCCAGCCCACCGCTAAACTCACAGTGGTTAACCACTGCTAGCCCAAACAACGCTGCGAGACATGGCGAATACAGGAGCTGATCGGGGGGGTTAGGACAGGGACAATGGCAGGTTAGGGACACCAGAGCACAATGCTCATGATGACGGTGGTTGGCTGGCTGCTGAGATTGCCGTTGCCATGGTGATCCATTTAACCCATGGGTTCTGCTTAGTCTAGTGTGTTGCCTAGCGTTGGGCACACAGGAGAATGCATCAACCACTTTGCATAAAGAGCAAGGAGGTCTGTGTGGTTCATGATGTGGTTTATAGAAACATGGAAAATACTGTAGGTGGAGGTCATCAAAAGTGGTCACTTTTAAGCCAACCCTTTGATTTGGTATTCTTTTAGTTTATTCTGGTCCGATAAACTATCTCTCTCTTTCTCCCTGTTTCTGTTTCTCTGTCACTCTCCTTGTCTCTCAAAAGCAGACAGACATGACGGTAAATATAAAAGGTCACTTTGAAAGCAAGGACTTACTGTACGTTCCCCTTAAGTTTTATAGTTCCTTTTACCTTTCCAACGATCTGCTTGATCATGACCATTTATGTTTTTGTTTCTGCTCATCAGTCCAGAAAGCCCAAATGTATAGGCCTAGGCAATCATTTCTCATTGTTCCACTCATTGTTCCACTTCATAAGCACACAGTACAGCCCTTGGGATTTGAACAGCACTGTAGACAATGACTCCTGTTGTGTGCTCAGTCAAGGATGGAGACAGGGACATCCGTCTAAGGACCGTAACAGGATGCCATTATCCACCTTGATGAGCACGAGACTCTTTTCATGTCGCGGGCTATTATCTTGATGCATGTTCATTTTTGCACAACAAACTGTGTTTGATATTCTTTTTTTCTTTTTTTCTTTTGTTCTTCTTTTATAAAGTAAGTTCAACCAGGGAGCGTATAGGCTGCTTTGTTGGAACTCACAGCCACTTTGGTGTCGGGAGTTTGTGTTCGACCAGAGGTGAATTTAATTG
>NC_139668.1:9338381-9363381 GCF_951799395.1 Argentina silus | reverse complement strand
ACACATATTTTGCACACAGAGTTTTGTATTGTACATTTAAATAACCTGATTCATTGAATGACCCCAAATATTTGCAGGAAATACAGTCACCTGTTTTGGTGCAGAATTGATGGGTGTTCTCTATGCTGACAGTTGTTCCTGGCGTGAATTGAATTTTTGTTGTTTGTGTGACTAAGGTTTTAGGCCGGGCATATGTCCAGATCAGGTATTTTCTGACTAGGTATACTTGGACGCAAATTACTTTACAACATTGTAGAAAGAAATATACATAATATGACATTCTTTCACGGCACTGTACTGCCGTGAAAGAATTGTATGATATAATATTTCTTTCAACACTTTCAACAGCTCTTCGGCTGATAGACTAGGACATTAGCAGTTATTTTTGGGCCCACAGAGCGGCGCTGGCATACTGATGAAAAACGTATGGCAGCCTATCGCAGATCAGTTGTTTCTTATCACAGCCGCTGTTGGAGCGTTCTAGTCTGTCCCGAGAGACATCAGAAGAGTAGCTCGCAAATTGTGTGTTGAGAGATGGGAGTGGGAATACATAGTTGTATTCCTGTCTCAAAACAGGCAGAAATGTGTGTGTCCCCAGCCCATATGTTGCCCCTCCTATATCCAGACCAACGTGACTTCCTCGCCTCCAGAGAAGGAAGGAAGGATGTATGTTTGGAGTATTGGAACGGGGACCTTAACTTGAGAGGGCTGGTGCATGTTCAATGGGCTCAACTGTGATTGGCTGGAAACGGAGGAACGGCTTGTGGGCTGATGCTGCGTCCACAACGGGTCCCCCATCAAACGTGAAATACTGAGCATCAGGAAGCACAGTACTGTTAGAAGCCCTGTACTGTTAGATGCTATCAAATTCGAATCATTTCTTTTTTTCGAATAGACAAGAAGAGACAAGTGTATGAGCTAAACAGAGAGAGGGCTACAACGGTACAGTAGCTACGGTAAGGTTCTAAGCTAATATTTGGCTAGCGAGATGCCTTCGCGCTAGTTGGCCATGTTGCTAGCCTAGCTATATGTAATCATGTCATGGAAATAGCCTAGCTCTGTTTGCTATATATCTGATTTGCTTGCTATATTGACTGTAGCTAGCTACAACCAATAAAGACTGCCTGATGTAACGTAGCGCAAGCTAACTGTATGTATGTATGTATGTATGTATGTATGTATGTATGTGTGTATGTGTATATGTGTGTGTGTGTATGTGCGTGCGTGCGTGCGGGTGTGCGTGTGGTATTTCATTTCAGCCGGAGCGTTTCCTAGGTCGTTGATCCTATTACATTTGCTGGAGGGGGAAAACGGTCGAGTGTCGTCAGACAAGTCTGAGGGAACGCCCTTGCTACAAAGCCAGCTACCTGTTGTGGAATAAGTTGGTCATCTAAACTTATCCAGCAAGCCTGCCATTTGAACAAGCTCCCAGCAGCATCAAGTTAGCCTCGTAATAATCCGATAAAGAGCATTAGCAAACTATATTTGGTCTCGGGACACCACTCAAGTAGATCAAGGGAAAAGTGCACCATCATCGCTGAGGGTGGCAAGCTTGTCTGCAGTGCTCACGAACAGATTCAGTACTAGGCATTTGTTGTTCACTCACTTTTCAAAATGATGCAGATATCGGATTCGTACAATCAGAGGAATTCACTGTTCAATTCAATGAATCGCTTTATTGGGGCAGTGAATAACATGGACCAGACTGTGATGGTTCCTAGTCTTCTGAGAGATGTGCCTCTCGATGAAGAAGAGGAAGTGAAAACCGTAAGGACCGCTAGCAATGGCACAGCGACCTATTTCCAGGACGGGGATATGTACGGTTATTATGTCCTGTTGAAATCTATTAGGAATGACATCGAGTGGGGAGTCCTTCAGGCCGACGAGAGAAGGAAAGAAAAGGTCGGTGTGACTGCGCTTGACATTTCCAGAATAGAGTCAGATGATGATGATTTGGAGAAACAATTTCATTATCACTTGACTGGACTGCACACGGTTCTGTCCAAGTTGACTCGGAAGGCAAATACCCTCACCAACAGGTACAAACAGGAGATTGGACTTCGGGGTTGTGGACATTGACAGTGTGACAGCACCTACACTGAACGAGCAAAGTAAAGTTCTATAGAGTGTATTCATGGTGAAGGATAAAAGTAATAAGTCTACTAGTGAACAGTTGAATTGAGACCTGTCCTCCTGATATCGTTTATACTGATTCCCCATGTGGGAAGAAAGAAATATGTAACTTGATGTTTCATATGCGTTGTTCTACTGTATGCTTGTTTGCACTATGCTTTACCATAACATGGTAGCTTGACTTTCTGCTCATATTAATATGTACACATTATTTGAAGAAGATCTGCAGTTAGTGTGTTTTTTTTTCAAGCTTAACATTTTTTTAGACCATCAATCTATTTAATGACATAACAATGAGGTAACAAATAAAGACTAAAGTTGGTCAGACCATAAGCAACCGCTAAATTCTAATTAACTGAATGTTATGCTAGCAATGAAAGTACATGTTAATGTTATAGAATAACTGCTTGATAATCTATGAAATGGAATCACATGACAATTCTTTTGATATTGAGAGATTCCAAGAGATTGTTTTACCTATTGGAAGTCTTGTGATGTTTTACCAAAGCACAATGTATTTTTCTATTGAAATTATGTCTCAACAATAAACATTGAATTCATGGTATTTGGTGATCCAAGAGTCCAATTGATTGATTGAACAGTGATGACTTTGTTAACTATCATAGACCTTTTTCATTTTACCCCTGTTGAAGGAATGGAGATGCAAAGGTAATGGTAATATCTTAACATTCTTTACAGTAACTCAAGCTCCAGTCCTCAAAAAGTTAAACTCCAAAGTAAAAAAAAAAATACAGTGAATTTTTAACTGTGGTGCCAGATATTGCAGTGCTGGGCTTCTTTTAGGTTGCTCTTAAAAATTCAAGATCGCTGCTTTATTTGAGTTTCCAGTCTTACAAGATACAACCTGACTGGAGTATGGTAATGCTAACTAACTGAAGGAATCAATGTGTGATACCTAGGCCAAATCCCAAATGTACCCAAAGCCCCTGCGCCCCCTGAGGCTGTGGAGATCTGAATGGTTTGGGTAAATGTACTCTGTGTCATGATAACTCACCCTTCCAAGGTGACATTTTCGCATTATTGCAACATTTTTTTGGATCCAAACCTTTCAGATATCGGTCACCTGCATAGAGGGTAAGGCCTAGGGGTGCTGTTGCAGCTATCATGACCGCCTGTCTGCACATGAGATTAAAGTCAATGGTGCTAAACTTGGATCTGGCAGCACCTTCAGCAAATAGAGTCTTGACAGGGCTTTTCTCTTTGACCTCCCTCCAGATTAGGTCCTATTCACACGCAGCTAACACTTTTAAAGATATAGGCCATGAAATGCAACTTGTTTCTGAATTCAGTTATTCATAGTTCACAGTAACTTTAAATGACATTGCTCTAAACAATGATATTTTTTATTAGCTTTTTCAGGAAATGGTTTGTAGCATGGTATTCAAATCTGGGCCTTGAGGTCTGCGACACTGCTGGTTGTCATCCTTAGCCTTCCTCTCTAATCAGAGACTGATTCGAACCTGGCACGCCAACTGAGTGATCATTAGCCAATCAATAACATTAGTCAATCAATGAATTACTAGGGAGATAAGAAAACCAGCAGGTCTGCCACCCATAGATTTGAATGGGCTATAAATAGTTTAAATAAAAAAACACGATTTGAACGCAAGGCCCTAATTCAATCAACTACAGATAAAGGCAAATCACACTGTGGGTTCATTCAGAGTGTTTACATTGTACTGGTGGTTTTAACCTGCTAAAACCAAAACACCCCTCAAGGGTTCCTGTCTTCCTCTCACTGACCTCATTATATACAGTATCAACAAATGCGCAGCTGTCCCAATAACAATTTGGGGTGAACCCGCAGTGTGGTTTTCTTTTAACTGCAATTGATTGAATTCTGAAGGCACGACCCAGCACGGTTTCAGCAGTCCTTCAGTATCTTGCATCATCTGACACACTCTTTGAAGTAGCTACCATACGTGCAATTCTTCAATAGATGAATTCCTTTGAGAGAGAAAACTGTTCCATGCTATCCACTCCCTCTTCCTTATCAAAGGTTGTCTTGACAGTGGTCGCAAACCCTCCTCATCACCTCTGTCAACAAGGATTGGATGTCGCTGTACATCCTGTCGGACGGGTGTGTGACCTTCACCTTCAAAGCAGAAGATGCCACGCAAGACAATCTTGAATTAGAGTTGTCATTATGCTGGCAAAGCAACTCTTGGCAGTCAACGACAGGCTGCAGGTGTGAGAAAATAGCATTCCGGTCCTAAGTTGCCAACTATTATGCACTAAGAACACCCTCGACTGCCTTTTTCAGTTTCTTTGACATGTAATGTCACCCCAGTCCATTCAGAAAATGTTCCTAGTCTACTTTGATATACTTTACTTGTAGAGTGACACTTTTGCTCTTCTCCACATTCTTTTCAACACTTGTGTGTAATATTATCTTGTCATCTCATTTTAACCACACTCTCTCTCTCTCTCTCTGCTTTTTGATGATGGATCTCAAAGTACTACTTGTTCTTCTGTATATAAATATCCTGCAGGTTGCAGCTCTTGAAAGTCCATCATGTGGTCAGAAGTGTGATTTGAGATGGCAAACAGAAATGTTGAGAAAAAAGTGCAATACCTTAGAACTAATTCCAGCATCTCAGTTTTATAGAGGTATGATTTCCTTTTATTGCAGCAAACGCCAAACTAACTAAAGTGTTAATGTTTCACTGTTCTTTATGAGATCAGGCAGCATTACATAAAAGCTGTGTATGATGGTCTTTGTCTTAGAAATACTTGGGCTTCTATAGTAAATGATCTATTCTGGAGAGCCGGGGTACTGTATGATGCGAGCATGAAGTCCTACAATGCAAGCCAAATAAATCAATATAAATGCAAGCATTTGTAGTTCCATCGCCAACAAATTTCAGCCCAACTTCATTATGAAATAATGTTTTTGGTGCTTTGTGGAAGCACAATGGTCTTTAAAGATATTATGCTCTGGAGGATTAGTTACAGATTAGAACTGGGAGCTTTTTATGGCTCATGCTAGCTTTTACCTTAAAATATGTATATATTATATTATATACTAGGGCTGTCGATTAAACATTTTTTTTGTTGAGTAATCTTTTCCTATTAGTTGAATAATCTACAGATTAATCTGATGCAGAAATGTGACCCAAAGTGGTGCTTAAACAATGAGTGGGGAGTAAAAGGTATTTTACAAGTTAACCATTGCCATTCTCACAGATGAAGACAACAGGGTGCTCAGTGCTTCAACCTAGCTTCCCTGGTACTTTCCTTGGTCTGATATATAAAAATCTGATTGGTTGTGCCCCATTGTTGAAATCGGAGAGGGGACTATGATTCGATCTCCGTCGGTTCGTATGTCAGAAGCTTTTTCTCTGACACCACCGGGACAATTTTTGTGAAACTTGATCAAATAAGCACTACAGGTTCCGATGACTTTTCATTCTGGCTACGAATGCAACTGTAGCAGTGTTGCCTAATGCAGTACTGTAGGCCTATAGCCTAATGAATCAATCTGTATTTACTGTACACTTATTTGTTTCTAAAATGAGTTGTTAACTGAAGCATGAGTTAATTACTCTGTTCGATTAATTTATTTATCTGTACAGCCCTAAAATAGCCTATACGTAGGTGATCACTTGGCTCACGTTGTAACACGTGGTAATGTATCAGCGTATCACTCTTTCTACTCTGTCTTATTTCCATCTCCTGTATCCTTTACTGAAACAAGAGATCTCCAGTTTGTGGTAAGGTCTATCTGTCTCATACAGTGACATGGATCACACTGTATTGTCTTGAGATTGTTTTGTGCAGAACTGGGAATTTTCATCAATGCAAATTTGAATAGAAATACGTGCATTTCGGCAAAACATGTCTGTGATTTTTGGCCCAGGTCTCGAGTTCCGTCAGTCACACATGAGAAAATAACAGAATACCGCCCGAAGAGTACATGAAGAGTGTAGAAGTTCATGATCAAATGTGATTGACCTCAGTTCGCTAACAGCATGTGGATGAAGTTTGTGATGGGTAAATACTGTACCTGGAAATGGCAGAAAGACAAAGATGAGGTCATATAAGGAGTAAAAAGGCTTTAGAGATTAGGGGTAAGGGAAGAACATCAAGCGCACTGTGCTGAGACTGTGATTGGCTTAAACAGCATCTATATGTAGGACATACTATTGGACCTGTCAACATACAAAGACCTGTAGAGACGCTTCTAAGCATCAAGACTTCAGACCAGTGATGTAGTGGAGGGTAAAACATGCAGAAATGCATTTTTTTGTGTGTGAATAGTGTTCACCCACCTTTTCTGAAAATGTGTGCTAACGTTGGTGTTTACGTTCGGCCAGCATTTATCCACTTTTCTTGCTACCACTACATGTAGACCTTTTCTGTATTCAAACCATTGTTGGCACGTTGTGAATCTCTCTCATAACTCAGAGGTTCCTCATTTGGCTCTTACAAGCATACAGAGTCTAGATATTTCTGACAGTGTACTGTAGATGGCCCCAGTGTCAGCTAGATTATGTTAAGTTATAATGACTTAAAATGTAATAATTACGTCGTTACACACAACTGTGATCAAAGTCGTAAACTAGCTTGACAATCCAATCACCTGGTTAAAACCGGTGTCTGGGTGAGAGATGAGGATAAAGACAAGGAGACGCTGCGGGCCCTCGGGAACCAGTGCTGTGCATCACCTCCACCAGGCTAATGCTTAGTGACAGAGTCCTGCCTTTGAAACAAAGGGACTATTTCAAGATCAGTGGAGGGAGAGTGTGTACAGTGTGTGTGTGTGTGTGTGTGTGTGTGTGTGTGCGTGTGCGTGTCTGTGTGTGTGTGTGTCTGTGTGCGTGTCTGTGTGCGTGTGTCTGTTCAGTCGCACCTCGAAGCTCAGTCTCTCACCGTGAGTCATGTTCATGAGCCTCCGTGCGTGTGCGTGTGCGTGTGCGTGTGCATGCTAGTCACAGGGAGGAAGGTCGGCGCTAATTGAATTAGCCACTTCTGTCAAGGCAATCCTCCTGGCCGGCTGGCTGGCTGGCTGACGGACGGAGGGCTGTAGATAATCATTAGACCGCTGCACCTCGCTGACACACGCAGAGAGGGAGTGTGTGTGTGTGTGTGTGTGTGTGTGTGAGAGAGAGAGAGAGAGAGAGAGAGAGAGACTGGGAGAGGGGCAGGCGCGGCCCAAATTGATTAGTAGAGCTTTGATTCACAGCTTGGCCATTTCCCCCCTGGTGACAGGCTCGCGGACTGATAAATAATGAGGAAGGGAGGTTGTGTGTGTGTGTGTGTGTGTGTGTGTGGGGGAGGGAGCGGGAGCGGGAGCGGGGGTGGGGGGGTGGGGTAAATAAAAAAGGATGTTGACAACTCTGTATTAGCCAATCGATAAGCACGCAGGATGTGGAGGACTCCTGGGGGCTTTACACACACTACAGGACCAACCCAAACAGTGTTTCTCCTCATACACATTCATATTGTCCTGTCCAGCATTGTTTTCAGCAACTGGACGAGTAAGCAGGCCAGGTCGCCAGCACCATTCTGCTCGGTGGTTCTGCTCCTGTCCTTGGATTCTGCTGTCTTTCGGTCAGGCGTTTATTTGGTCAAGGACATTGACGTAGCGTAGTTGCCAGTCTCCCAGCTCTCCTATCTCCGTGGCGTCTGGCTCAGAACTAAACAGAGCATCGTTAGCAAAGCGGCGAGGCTGTCACGGGTAGCGGGCCGATTGCTCTTGCGCTGCGCCGAGCCTCAAGGGCGGCGGATTTATCACCGCCATCGCTCATCTTCTCCAGCAAGCGGGCGGGGCCCGGCGTTGCTCGGAGCGACAGTCAGCCCAATCAGACGATAATGCATGGGCTTTCTCAGGCCATCTCTGCCCTGTCCCCATCCCCCACCCCCCTACCCACCCCCCACACACCCCTCCCAGCCACCTCTTTCAATCATAGAAGCTGTGGTCCGATATTCAGGCAGGATACGCTAGAGAGCAAAGAAAGAGGAGGGAAAGTAAAGGGAGGAGGGATACATAAAGGGAAGGAAGGACAGAGACAGAAATGGAGGGAGAGGGGGGAAAGTGAATGAGAGGAGGAAAGCGCAGGCTGCAGAAATGAATAACAAATTGCAGTCATTGAAACAGAACTGACCCAACTCTGTCTTAATCTGCATTGCCTGTGCCCTCATGTGGACACTAAACAACATCATACTTTATTCTTCCTTTGCGGAGCCAGCATAGTGGAGCAGTTTGGCTGCAACTTATGCTCTTGTAGTATGTTTGTGCGTGCGTGCGTGTGTGCGTGCGTGCGAGTTAAATAGACTGGAGAGGAGAAGTGTGTGTGGTCTCCAAAATGAGAATTGCTGCTTGAGAGGACACTGGAGAGGATTTCCACACAGTTCAGCTCCGGAGGTAAAGGGTTAATTAGAAGTTAATTAGGCAGGAAATAAAGGGCAGGGTCCCCAGTTCCAGCTGTGCTAATATGCAGTTTATGACAGGTAATGACCTGCAGTGTGCAACCGATAGGAGAGACACTATCCGTCATCTGCCTTTGTGAACCCCATCCGCCTCTCTGCTACACACTCCCCCCTGGATGAAGCTTCTGTAGCGCTGTGGACTCACCACGGCTGCCCCGGCTACCGCCCCTCTCCTCTTATCCTTTCTCCCCTTCCTTCTCCTATCCCGCCTCTATCATCTCTCTCTCTGTCTCTCTCTCTCTATCATCTCTCTCTCTGTCTCTCTCTCTCTATCATCTCTCTCTCTCTGTCTCTCTCTCTCTCATATTCCCTAGCTGCCTCCCTCTCTACTCCTCTCTCCAGCTCTTTTGCAAAATATGCAAATCATCCACAGACAAAGGGAAAGTGCATCATAACCATGAACGACTTTTGCATATTTCAGAGGGATACGGCCTAAGGAGAAGACCTAGGAGGGAGGGAGGGAGGGAGGGAGGGAGGAAAAGAGGGTGGGTGGGTGGGCGGTTGAATGCGTGCGTGCGTGCGTGCGTGGGTGCGAACTCATGAAGGTTCAGACAGTCAGAGACAGAGAGAGAGAGAGTGACAGACAGACAGACACTCGAATCTTTAATCTCTATGTTGTCAGTCGATATGATTGACTGTCAGAGTCAGTTCAGTATCAGTATCCAACTTCATTCATTAACTGCTCCACTCTTCACAATCAAGACATACTTAGAAATACATTGGTAATGTACAGTTCTCTGAAGTGCATTAGCCATAAACAGAAGCAGAATGATTTCCATTTCAACGGAGACGTGCAACCTGAGCAGTAAACAGAATTACAAAAGTGCACTCTATTCTCTTATGATTGAGGTCTTCGCCCAGCCCAATTATAACCAGCGTCATTGTTGCCATGCCACCTCTTATGGAAGCAACCTCTTATTCAATGCAAATCCTGTAGGTGACGCACACACACACACACACACACACACACACACACACACACACACACACACACACACAATTGACATGCTGTAAGTGTCAATCAAAGATTTCTTAATGTAAGATAACTGCTCAGAAATATATCTTCATTTTGGAATAATATATTATTCTCAAACACTCCTATAAGCATTTCCTCTGTCCAATATTGTCCCTCTTAAAAACTCTCCCACTCTCCCACGTGTTTGTTCAGCATCATGTGTGGTCTAACTGGGACTAACAAGTCAATAATACAGCCAGCACTTTCAAACAGGAAAATAAATGATGGTTTAATGCATAATCAGCATAGTCACTGTCGACGGGTTTTGGTGTCAAGCCTTCTTCAGCACAGAGTATATATACTGAAGACGGCTTGACACCAAAACGTGTCCACAGTGACTATAGGATAGGTACTTTATTGATCCCAGAGGGGAAATTAAGGCGTTACAGCAGCTCACATCACAAACAACAACAACAAAATAAAGTGACAATAGAAAATAGAATAAAAATAAAATAAAATAGACATCTGAAACATTAAATACAGTAAGAACAGTCCAGTATGATTTAACATCCCCCAGCCTGACTCTGATCGCCCTGAGGAGTTGTACAGTCTTATTGCTGCAGGCAGAAAAAATCCCCTATAGTGCTCCTTAGTGCAACATGGTTGTAATAATCTGCGAGCTTCTCTGCTCTGTCACAGTGTCATGTAGGGGATGGGAGGGATTGTCCATGATGGCCAGGAGTTTGGTCCTCATCCTCCTATTGGCCACCTCCTCCACCGTGTCCAGGGTGACACAGAGGACAGAACCAGCTTTCCTAATAAGCTTGTTCAGCCTCTTGGTGTCACCTTCCTTGATGCTGCCCCCCAAGCATACCACCGTGTACAGCACTGCGCTGGCCACGACTGACTGGTAGAACATGTTCAGCAGAGTCCTGCACACGCCAAAGGACTTGAGCCTCCTCAGGAAATAAACCCGGGTCTGGCCCCTCTTGTACAGGACATCTGTGTTACCAGTCCAGTCCAGCATATTGTCCAGGTGCACCCCCAGATACTTATAGCTCTGGACCACCTCCACGTCCTCTCTATGGATGGAAACAGGAGACAGGGGGACCCTAGTCCTCCTAAAGTCCACCACCATCTCCTTTGTCTTGCTGATGTTGAGTAGCAGGTGGTTCTGCTCACACCACTCAACAAAACTGTCCACCAGTCCTCAGTACTCGGTCTCCAGGCCTCCACTGATACATCCCACAATAGCAGAATCGTCCGAGAACTTCTGCAGATTGCAAATACCTATGTTGTGCCTGAAGTCCGAGGTATAGAGGGTGAAAAGGAAGGGAGCCAGAACTGTCCCCTGGGGGGGTGCTGCTCACCACCCAGTCCGACACACATCGCTGCAGCTGTACAAACCGTGGCCTGATATGCTGATTGTGCATTAAACCATCCAACCAAGTATTTTTCTATTTGAGAATGCTGGCTGCTTTATTTACTTATTGGGTCAACCCTGGGCTATACAACAGCCAAAGGCACTTTAATCAAAACTGTACTTTATTTAGAGTCAAGCACATCGTAGGTTTGGCCTACGGGAGTAACCATGGTTGATTGCGTTCATTAAAAGATGTTGTCTGCCTCTCCTCCTGATTGCTTCTTCAATATTTGTTTTTTAGCCATTGTGTTGGAGGAAGCTGTGAAAAACAACATGTTTTTCCTGTGATTAAGGTGTGAATGCACTGATGGCTTGTTTGTGTAACATCTACTTCAGGGAGAGTCAGGGAAAAGTCATTAATTAGTGTCATTCAGTGGAGAAGATATTAACTGGAGAATACCTGTTTGCTCTTCAGGGATCCATGTTTGTGTGTGTGTGTGGAAGTGTGTGTGTGTATGTGTGTGTGTGTGTGTGTGTGTGAGTTTCACTCTGCAGGGGAAATGGTGACAACCAATCATTAGCTGTTCGTTGACAGTGCTTTCCTTCATTTGACTTGAAAAGTGTTTTTGGGACAACCTCACTCCTCCACATTTCCCTCTTGTCAGTGTCCTGGAAAAACACACACACACACACACACACACACACACACACACACACACACACACACACACACACACACTTCTCAAATCCCCCTCAAGTTCCCATGGTCTTCTACTCCCCTTTCAGTCACCTCTCTGGCCCCTGTATAAGGCTCTCAAGATCTACATTCATTCTGAAATGTTCCAACATTCAGTAAAGTTCAGTATTCCAGTCCTAACCCGCACATTCACAATGTGTAACAAAGATGGGCTCACTACCCACTCCTGAATGAATGAAAAAAAACACACAAAAAAAACGTTGGAGATTTATGGCGCTTTTCCATTTTGAAATTGGAATTTCAATGAATCTTCTTTATTGACTGAATTGAAATGGAACTGAGCCCAACCCTTAGGACCAGCATTGATTTTGGAGTCATAAGTGACCTTTTGATGTTTAGATTAGAATGGCTGGCTATCTGCAAAAAAAAAAAATCAATATCCAGATCTAAAGATGTTAAGATGTCATTTAGAGTGCATTGCATGGTGGGTCATACCCTTTGATCTCTCTTGACCCCATACAGATTCTGACTGGTCACCTTGTGTCTTGCTCATTATTGGCTAATCTCATTATCCAAGTTGATCCAAAACAGTTTTCATAATAGATGAAATTGCATGCAGAGGGAGACTTGTGTTCTCAGTCTGTCTCCACCACGTTTGGCCTCCCAGACCGGCACTGTCTCTAATCAGCATCTCTGTATGCAAAGGACAACATCATCTCAGACAGAGAAGGTAGACTGACACACACACACACACACACACACACACACACACACAATCATTCACTCCAGGCTGGCAGGCTGTCTCTTGGCTGCAGTGGTGTGTGTGTGGTGCGACTGTCCTTTGAAGCTGTAGAATTGCTAATGGATCCGCTGAGCGAGCGGCTGATACTTCACTTTGTTCAGAGCAGAGCCTGAGCCAGCCTGCATGAGGGAATAGTGTGTGTGTGTGTGTGTCTGTGTCTATGTGTCTGTGTGTGTGTGTGTGTGTGTGTGTGTGTGTGTCAGCTGTCTGTCTGTGTGTGTGTGTGTGTGTGTGTGTGTCAGCTGTGTGTTTGTGTCTGTGTTTGTGTGTTTGTGTGTGTGTGTGTGTGTGTGTGTGTGTGTGTGTGTGTATGTATGTGTGTGTGTTCACCCGCGTGTCTGAGTGTGCATGCTCAGGCCAAGGCAGGGTGGGTTAGCTGTCTGTTCCGTGACTATCCTATGGGTCGAACTCTCTCTCCAGCACTGTCAAGCTCTCTGCCCCCAGCGCTCCTCGCTGTCTGACTGACAGCCCTGAAAGACAGACAGAGAGAGAGAGAGAGAGTGAGCAAACGCGATAGCAACAGAGAATGTGGAGCACAGTGAGGGGGGGGGGGGTTGGGGGGGGGGGACAGGCTTGCCTTGCTCTTGATAGTGAAGGGATACGACACAATAACGGTTGCCCAGCCTGCTACCTCACATTCACTATGCTACTATATGTTTAATTCATTACAACAGTGTGTGTTTGTGTGTGTGTGTGTGTATGCGTGTGTATATAATATAGAGCAAGAGAGAGAATTAAGACTGTATGTGTGTGCATGTGTATGCGTGCGTGTGCGCGCGCACGTGCGCTCGCCTGCGTTTTGTGTGCCTGTGTTTGTGTGCCTGCGTTTGTGTGCCTGCGTTTGTGTGCCTGCGTTTGTGTGTGTGGGGTGTGGATGCTTGTATTATTGAGCCAGGCACTGAGTACGAAGGGTTAAGTCAGAGCACCTCTCCCAGGGGAGAGAGAGAGAGAGAGGGATGAGAGGGATTGTCCTGACTCCTCCTCCCTCCGCATTCACTTTGTCCTCTGGCTGTTTGTGGAGAGGGTTGCTTAGTAACCACCACACCTACCGTCCTATCAATAGAGAGATAATAGAGAGAGGGATGGTGGGAGAGAGGGAGGCAGAGAGAAAGGGAGGGATAGAGAGAGCTTGAGAGAAACAAAGAGAGGGATAGAGAGCGTGAGAGAGGGACAGAAAGTATGAGAGAGAGGGGGAGGGGGGGGGGGGGAGAGAGAAAGGGAATCCAAGCCATTGAAAATGGGTTGGTCTCAGAGATGGTGGACGTGGAAGCTCACCACATTACTGTGCTGATTTTAAAACCTGTCTAATGGTTCAGCTCAGACAAGATTGTGTTTTGAAGTTTTATTTTTTTTCTATTCTTCTATTTTCTATTTTCTTTTTGATTCTTCTAGTCTCTTAGCCTTGAAACAATGGTCTGATCCAACACCAACAATGTTGATACATTGCTTTTAAACTATACTTTGGAGGATGAATTATCAGAATAACATTCAGAATTACCCATCATGTCCCATTGTTTGAAGAGCTCTCTGGCTTGTTAGTTTGTGGGTGTTTCTGTTGATAAGGAGGCTAGGTCATTGTGACTTGGATTAGAGTTGCTGTTGTTGTCAGAAGGGGATTCTGCAGATCAGGTGACAGTGTTGCAATCGCCTAGCAATAGTCTAGCAGGTACCCTGGGCAACATTAAACGTGTATATGTATGTCTGGGTTAGCTTCTCTCTCTTCTCTTCTCTTCTCTTCTCTTCTCTTCTCTTCTTTCCTCCTCTCAATAGATTTTCTTTCAGTCAATTTGCTGAGTAACTGAGGTGGTTCGGTGAACCACACAGGTGTGATGGGTTAGGGTTAGGGTTAGGGTTAACCTTGCCTAAGACTTGAAGACCTGTGTTACTTCCCTGAGTTAGTGTCTAGGCTTTAGCTCAGAGCTAGCATGTCAAACGATGCCACCTTTTTAGCGAAAGCACACAGGGTTCCTCACACCAAAGAGCACTGGCCTTAACATGCAATGGAAGTTGGAAGCAAACAAATGTTCCTCCCCTCAATATTTAGGTCACTGGCCGACAGTGACCACTTTTGACTGGCAAGCGCCAGATCTGGCAATGCCTTCCAACCTGAGTCACTCACAGTGAGGCCAGGATTATGCAAGCATGTTTTTCTGGTCTAAACCCCACCTATTGCTATCAATCTCCCCCGAACAGGTCAACCCTTTTCATGTTTGTTTGTCAACAATTCAATCAACCCGGCCTTTTCTGGCGACAGGCTCCTTGTTATCACATACTGGCGTGAGGAGGTGTGCCCATTTCTAGCCAATAACGAGGTCTAAATTTGACAATCCCTTTTTATTTAACTCATGTTGCAATGTAGCTTCAAAGGAGTGTGTGTGTGTGGAGGGGGGGAGGGGCTATATTAGATTCAAGGACGATAGGCAGGACAAAGGGAGGTGGTGTATGAATAATGGTTGAAAGGATCCTGGCCCCATGGCCTGTAATAAGATTTGCCGCGGCCAGAGAATCGATCCCCTGCGATCCTCAGGTGCAAGGATAAGCTGCCTGTGTGCCCTGTCTAGCCTGGTCCCCCCTCCACTCACATCCTCTTTATCGTTCTCTCTATCCCTTGCTTTCTCTCTCTCTCTCTCTCTCTCTCTCTCTCTCTCTCTCTCTCTCTCTCTCTGTGCTGGAGAGAGGGTTGGAAACAGCGTGAAATGAAGGATGGGGTGTGAGAGAGAAACAGAGGGAATGGTTTGTCTTTCACTCAGTTGAAGGAGAGCCTGAAGGGCAAGCTGAGAGAGAGACAGACAGAGAGAGAGAGAGAGAGAGAGAGACTGAGAGAGACAGAGAAATAGAGAGAGAGACACTGAGAGAGAGGCTGAGAGAGGGACAGAGAGGGAGACTGAGAGAGAGACAGAGAGAGAGAGAGACAAAGAGGGAGACTGAGAGAGAGACAGAGAGAGAGAGAGACAAAGAGGGAGACTGAGAGAGAGAGAGACTGAGAGAGAGACTAAGAGATAGACTGAGAGAGACAGAGATAGAGAGAGAATGAAACTGACAGAGAGACTGACAGAGAGACTGACAGAGAGACTGAGAGAAACGGAGACAGAGACACTGAGAGAGAGAGAGAGAGAGCGTTGTCCCAGGACCTCTCTGTTGACTGCAGGGCGTACAGACAACCCTCCTTGGATTCCTGGGAAATAGGGCAGAAAGATTGGAGTTCTCAGTGACTCACTCCCTTGCTCCTTCTCTTCCCCCCTTTGATAGAGGGAACGGGGAAGGAGGGACTTTCTTTTCTATTTCTATCTGCCATCCACATGGTAATTTTCCAGGGAGTTTTGGCAGGGAGAGACAGGGTGGTGTGATGTCTTGTTTGGGGTGGAGAAGATTAGGTCGCCACAACAGAAAAAACACCTACACACTTTCTCAGTGATTCTATCTTCCCCTTTGAGTTGCCAGGCTCAGACTTTCGCAATGACTCATGTGGTTGCAGATCACGGCTTGAAAGGAAACACACACACACATACACACTACACACGAACATCTTCATTCCGTGTGTCTGTTCCCGTTCTGCTTTGATTTTCAATCTTGAAAAGACCCGTCCGTCCCGTCAAAACAACAACAGATTCGCTTTAAGGCAACACTAAGAATACGGTAGAAGCTCTGAACTGTGCAGTAACTGTTTCTCCATCTCTTGAACTAGTCTGCAGGGACACTATATGGCCTTCGGGCTGCCTTTATGGCCTTTGGGCTGCCTACCCACCAGGAGTTTCTTTTAGAGAGGCAGTTATGCTTTTATTGTTGAACAGCATGAAAGGGTGAGCAGTAGATACTCCTTTTTTTTCGTCTCCTTTTTTTCTTTCTTCATCAAAGCCGTAGAAAGGGCATGTTGACCTGTTACGCGGACTTGTTTAAGTGCACCAATAAAATATGTTGTAGATGCTTTGGCTTGCTGCCTGTGTACTGTAGATGGTGACAACGCTTGAAGGTGAAGGATGTTGTTTTGTGCTTTGCTGCCCTCTCTGGCCACACGGAACATTTGAAAATGGACATACATTGAAAATGCATATCCTTGTAAACAAAGAAAACGTAAATAAAATAGGTACAATATCGACCAGTGCTCGACCTTGATACCAGATTTTAGAAAACACTTTGTTGACCAAAACAGCGTTCTTCACTAAATGTTCTTTATCATGTGATCTCATTCCTTGGTCGCTACTGATTTCTGGCAATTTAGCACTATTTTAAAGACCAAATCTACACTCTAACTGCCTGTTCTGCATCTATCAATGCCAGGATAAGCACACGCACACATACTCTCAAATGTGTAATCGTTCAAAGGGGGCTACCAGTATGTGTATATGTATGTATGTGTGTGTGTGTGTGTGTGTGTGTGTGTGTGTGTGTGTGTGTGTGTGCCTGTGGGCCTGCGTGAGTGTGGGTGTGCATGTGCAAGTAGCATGTGCCCCTCCCCAGTTGTCACAGTCAACCATCAACCCTGCTTCCCATCCAGGGAGAGGACAAGGAATGATTCATACATAATAATTAGTAATAATTCAATTAGATCAGGAGGAGGTGTGGGACCTGGAATATCCCACGCCACATGGGATGCTAAGCTTCATTTACTGGATCTTCCAGGTCAGCACCGTGACATGCGTCACTCCTATGGAGCTGATGTAGGACGGAGCTGACGCTTAGATGGGCAGACACGGCTGAGGACTTTTTAGCATTAGTCACCCGAGGTTTGTCATTGGCTAAATACAGCAGCGGAGGCACGGTGCTGTAAACACCGCTCGGCTCAGCTGCTGCTGGTAATTAGTGTGTGTGTGTGTGTGTGTGTGTGTGTGTGTGTGTGTGTGTGTGTGTGTGTGTGTGTGTGTGTGTGTGTGTGTGTGTGCCTGTGGGCCTGCGTGAGTGTGGGTGTGTGTGTTTGTGTGTGTGGGTGTGCGCGTGCGTGTGCATGTGGTGAGAGTGTGTGTATGTTTGTGAGTGGGCCAGGTTTGAAACTGGCAGCACAGGGAATGGGTTTGACCCAGGTGGCTCCTATCAGACAGTGCACACACACACAGACACACAGACACAGACACACACACACACACACACACACACACACACACACACACACACACACACACACACACACACACACACACACACACTGCAAGGGCTAAAAGTGGAGTTCACATTGACAAAGATAAACAAACAAGAACTGCAAGGCTGTGAGAGATAGAGAGAGATAGAGAGAGAGAGGGGGGGGGTGGGGGGGGGTGTTTGCTGTAGAAAGCGCACAGTTCAAAGAGGGATACGTATCAAGTACTGGAATGGAGTGGGGTTTCTGCCAGCACAACATAGCTCAGGCCTATGAATAGAACTAGAAGTCATGTCAACAACAAACAAGCCAGGCCACGTCAGGAGAGCATGGCTCGAGTGTGTAGCGTGGGTGAGGTGATGTGTGCTGGATGTGTGGGTGATGTTGATGTTTGTGTGGGTGAGGGATTTCACGATGTGTACGTGTACACTGTGTTCACATTCTAGTTAGTGTGTTTCTTTCTCTGCCTCTGTGTGAGTCGAACATAGATACGTACAGTAGATACTGCAGGCCATTGGTACAGCTGTTCATTCTGTGGGTGCATTCATCTTAGCTTTCCAATAACAAACAATGTCAGACTACTACAAAAGTGCATGACTCCTCTGTGTGTGTGTGTGTGTGTCAGTGTCAGTGTCAGTGTCAGGCCTTGAGTGTGTGTGCTGCGTGTCACTCCGAGTGGTGTGTGTGTGTGTGTTAACGTGACTCCTGCTCAGGTTGACAGGCTAGGAGGACTGTGCTGTCAGAACCAGCCTGGAGTGTGACAGGCCTGCTCAACTGTGATAGATAACCCACACGTCTCTCTCTCTCTCTCTCTCTCTCTCTCTCTCTCTTCCTCTCTCACACACCACCATCTTCCTGTTTCTCTCTTCCTCCTTCCTCCTTCCACCTGCTCACACACACACGCACACACGCACACACACACACACACACACACACACACACACACACACACACACACACACACTCAGGGCTATATTTTAACGGTGTAACAACCAGTCTTAGCGCAAACACGGCGCTGGCAGTTGCGCCAGGGGGTGTGTCTGGAATATTATTGCTATTTTCAAGGACACACTTTTTCAATGCAACTGATGGCACTTGGCCTGCTCACTGTAATGAACATGCCTGTATTACCGCTGCTCCACCCACCTGAGAGCAGGCTAGATAGCACTCCAACACTGTGGCAATTTCACCAGTTACCGCCGCCACAAATTGCTAATACGCCTGCTTTTGGACTTCCGTCAGTTTTGCGTTGGCTGAAAATGATAGTGAATGACAGATATAAAGAAAGGGAAGGAGGAGAGAGAGAGAGAGAGAGAGAGAGAGAGAGAGATGGAGCATGGTAGACAGGGCATTCATGGGAGAGAGAAAAATCCCCTCATATGTAGAGTTTGTCCTTGACATAGTGCAACACCATTTACCTGTTCACTCCCCCTTCTTCCTTCTGCCACATTTGACAGCATCTAATTTCAACATGAATCCCGATCCCTCCATCATACCCACTTCTCAACCCTCCCTCCTCCTCAATCCCTCAATCTTCTGTCAGTCTCTCAAGCTATTTTGTACTGATACCGGTACGTATACCCTTAAGCCCAAAAGGAAACAGCTTTGGACAAAACAGCTACGGTGGCTGAAATGGGTATCGTTGACAAAAAGCCACAACCTAACATAAATTTAGTTTTTTGCTGTAGTGAGGCCTATTGTATGTGAGGCCTATTGAATGTGAGGCCTTGTTGTACGTGAGTATGTGTTGTTGGTTTGGCACAGAGCGAGAGAGAGAGAGGGGGGGGGGGGGGGGTTGTTACCTACAGTTTAGTTACCAGGCACTTGTTTGATTACCTTCTCTCAGCCTTGGGCTCCCACTCCTGACAAAAAAACCTCTCAAACTTCATTGAGCTGTTGAGGAGTACTCTGTTTAAAAAGGAGTTTTCTGAGGAGTACTCTTTTCAAAAACGCTTTGGACTGGTTGGACCCGAGGTGCGCATTTTTCCACAACAGATGTTTTCTTCTTTTTGGTTTGCTTTCAATGTCTGTTTACTGTTGAGTGGGACACAATGTTAGCAGAGAAGCGAGGACAGTTTGTGCTTGCTTGGTTCCTGTACTAGAACACTTGCTGAAACTGTTGAAGGATGTTTAATCAGAAGCAGGTGCCAACTCCTTCTCAACTTGTTTCCATTCAAGACTTGATTCAACACTTTTCTTGCCAAAATAGTTCTCCGTGATTGTTGAGAAGAAGAGAGACATTTTTGTACATTTTAAAACGTTTTTTTCCCACTCTAAGTGACTACAAAAACACCAAGCTTGGCGTCTGAACCGCATAACATGATTCCACCAAGAATAGTAAGGTGTGTTTTTCTGGATCGTCTTTATTATGTTGCCCCTAGACCAACAAGTCTGCTGGTGTCATGTCCTTCAAGTAGGTGTAAAAAAAATGTGGATCGTCATATGACTGTGACAGTCCTGGATCATCAAATGTGTTGGTCCTGGATCGTCATATGACGGTCTTGGGTTGTCCCATATGACTGTGGCAGACTTGGGTTGTCATATCTTGTCATATGACTCATGGATTGTCATGACTGTGTCTGTCCTGGATCGTCACATGCTTGTGGCCAAGTAAAAGATGCAGTTTTATTCAAAATGTTCCGTTTGTTGGGTTGAACTAAAATGACATGTTTTTCTTCATAGGCAGTCGTCCGATGGTTGGTGAAGACAGATTCTGGAGTCAGAGGGGCCTACCAATGCAGAAGTCTGAGATACAGTACAGCCAGACACAGCCAAATGTATTCTTCACATATACTGGTTAAGTCGCCGATAGTACAGTAGAGGGCCACTTTAAATATTCAACCTTTCAAGGACCTGAATAATTAAATATAGCATGTACACAGCTTCAGGCCCGAATGTATGGCTTACAAGGCTGAACTCTATGTGGCCCTCCAAGGATCTCATGTTGCTTTCTATTTTCGTGTACGTGGTCCTGTAAATAAAAAAATAAAGATAAGCCAGCTTCAGAGGTAAGACACAATAGCTAGCTAGCGAGGTGTTGCTGCCCTAACCAATAGGAAGCCCCTCCACGTCATTCTGAACGGAACAAGCTGCATTGTGAGTCAATTGAAACAAAGGAATAATGTCATCATGTCATGACGTCTCTCTCTCTCTCTCTCTCTCTCTCTCTCTCTCTCTCTCTCTCTCTCTCTCTCTCTGTGTGTGTGTGTGTACACATTAGTGGAAAGCCCCTCTCACTTCCTTCCTCTCCATTTGTACCACATCCATTTGCACTCCTCTTTCACAGCACTATGCACCTTCGCCCACTCTGTCATCACAGGGTTGCTCATTCTGTCCTGATAATGACTGGCTCATTCCACAGTGCTTCACACACACACATCATAATGTACCACTGTGGCAGATATTAGCCTACTTGCTATAGCTTTGGACGGTACAAGGAGTTCAAAGTGGTACTGGTGACTGAGGGCGTAAAAAAGAAAATCTATTTTCATCGAGTACACAGTAGTGGATTGTTATGCTTCACGGGATGGGGGGGGGACTTGTTCTATGAGGATTCAACTTTCAGATCATGGATGAAGGGAAGGAGGCAAGGAAAGGAAGCTGTTTAATAATAAAATAGTCAATAATAAAACTCGCTTTCTCTCTTTATCTCTCTCTCTCACTCACTTGCTTACTCTCCCTTCCTCTCCCTCTTTCTCTCTTTCTGTCTCCCCCCCCCCCTCATGGTGTCTCCCCCTCATGGACATGTAGCTAAGTGTTTATCTCTCTCGAGGTACCTGCTCTATTGACTTCCACAGTGTACTGCATCTATCTCACCTGCCCCCCCGTCTGCTTGGTCAAGCCCCCTCTCTTGACCTGCTCTTTTCACTGTGTGTGTGCCACTAACCTTTCACATCGATGGACATGAGAGAAGACGTAGTATTTTGGTGTGTGTGTGTGTCTGTGTGTGTGTGTGTGTGTGTGTATGTTTGTCCCTGTGAGTGTGTGTTTGTGTGTAGTTGTGAAGCTTATATGTGTGTGTGTCTTCCTCTCCCTGTCTTTATGTGTGTGTGACTAGGTGCATGTGTATATAGCTTGTGTGTGTGCGCGTGTGTGTGTGCGTGCGTGCATGTGCGTGTGCGCGTGTGTTCAGGCGCTCGCGTAGGCGGATTAGCCTGGCTGTTATCTGAGTGCTCGCAGGCACGCTGAGCGATGGGTAGACCGCCTGCCGCCGTTTACACACCTCCTCGAGTGTGTCCGCCAGCCCCCCCCCCCCCCCCCGCGCCCCCCCCCCCCCACACCCAATCAACCACCCCACCACCCCCACCGTGCGAACTACGGCGCTAATTGAAAGAGGAATAGAAAACGAGGGTGTGACGTGCTCTGGGTGGATAACACAGAGCTGGTTACCTTCCTCTGTCTCCACTGCTAGCCTGCTTCTCTCCTATACACTCCTATTCTGCTTAAAGAAGCACACTTGATTATTGGTTATTATTTCGACCCAATCAGGGCACGTGTTCATTAGACCCTCCCCCCCATCGCTGTAAGAGGCTGCTGATCGTATCAGTCTCTCATCTCTGAAAGTACAATACAATCTGTTCAACAATGTTACTAAATGTGTGTATTTCAAAAGGAGTAATGAGGAGAGGGCTGTAGAAGATGGCTGTGAGAGTATCACTGCTCCTTGGTCTTTTTCTCCTATCATCTTTAATTAGCTAAGATTAGTCTGTCGTGTATATAAGTGTACTCTCAGCAGGGTCCCTTCAGTACTGCGTGGCAGGGGGCACTGTGTGTGTGCACTGTGTGTGTGCACTGTGTGTGTGTGTGTGTGTGTCTGTGTGTGTGTGCTTCCAGGCTGTGCCCTTGCTGTGGCGGTCAGAGAGGTCGCGGCCAGCCACCAGCAGCTCCCTGTAGACCTGACTCAGCACCTCTCTCCAGGCCCAGGGGACTCACTCACTGTCTAACACCCGTCTCACCGAGCCCTGTCTCTCTCTCTCCTCTTTCTTTCTCTCTCTCTCTCTCTCTCTCTCCTCTTTCTCTCTCTCTCTCTCTCTCTCTCTCTCTCTCCTCATCCTCTCCCATTCTCTCTCTCCCCTTCCACCTCTACCGTCACCCTCTATTTTCCTCACCTCTCACCTCTCTCCCTCCTCTATCTCAATATCTTCACTCCCTCCCTCCCTCCCTCCCTCCCTCCTTTGTTCTATTCATTCACCTCAAATTAGACACTGTCAGCCATTCCTTTAGGTTCTACATCAACTCCTTAGCCTTGGTCTGGTCTGGATCCTCATTGATCCACCACTTGTCCCCTTCCCCGCTTGTGTATGTGCGTGTGCGTGTGTGTGTGCGCGTGCGTGTGTGTGTGTGTGTGTGTGTGTGTGTGTGTGTGTGTGCGTGTGTGTGTGTGTGTGTGTGCATGTGTGTGATTGGTCCCCTGTGGCTCAAGATTAGTGATTTTACACCCTAAGAAGCGTTGTCTCTGACTCCCAAATTAACACACCCCCAACTAGCTGTCATTAAAGGATTTGCAGCGCCATTAAGCATAAAGACTGCTGTAATTCCAGAGCTGTATTTGTTTTTAGCCCCTCTCCCTCTCCCTCTCTCTCTCTCTCTCCCTCTCTCTCTCTCTCTCTCTCCCTCTCTCTCTCTCTCTCTCTCTCTCTCTCTCTCTCTCTCTCCCCCTCTCTCTCTCCCTCTCTCTCTCTCTCTCTCTCTCTCTCCCTCTCTCTCTTTGAAGGATATCTCGTCTTAGGTGGTGCAACATTGTGACCAAAATGGGTCTTTGTTTGACCAAAGTGGGTCTTCTGTTTGTTACATAAGCATCAAACTTCATCCAGTTCCACAGTGATTCGTTGACCTGACTTTTAAGCCACCCAGTCAGCATTCAACTGTTTCAACATTTGAAGAACATTCCTCGAGCATGGCTCATGTACAAATTAATAGAATATTTTCTATAGTAGTTCCCACTACTGCAAATATGGTAATTGGGGAATTCTTTTGGTGCTGACTGGGATCTCTCTCTCCCTGAAACAGTGATGGATTTGTCTGAGTGGAGGTCATTGTTGGCTGCTGACATTTGCACTGCCTCAGCTTGACACCCACTCACACTCAGTGTGAACAGAGCCAAGCTATCAGCCTCTCTGCTGTGTGTGTGTGTGGTTGTGTGTGTGGTTGTGTGTGTGTGTGTGTGTGTGTGTGTGTGTGTGTGTGTGTGTGTGTGTGTGTGTGTGTGTGTGTGTGTGTGTGTGTGTGGTTGTGTGTGTGTGTGGTTGCGTGTGTGTGTGTATGTGTGTGAGTGAATGCGGCTGTCACTGGGTCCATTGTAAACCCTGGCGGGTGCACAAAGCTGTAGAGGGGGGAGGAGAGAGGGGGGAGGAGAGAGGGGGGAGGAGAGAGGGCCAGTGTGTGGCAATGTCAGGAGAGAGCAGACCGAGGACAGTGGGCAGGGCTGGGCAAGGCACTGGGTTCATTGTTGGGTGCACTGGGTTTCTTACATGGCTCATAGTAGCTGTGTGTGTGTGTGTCTGTGGCTGTGTGTGTGTATGTGTGTGTGCGCGTTTGCATCATTTACACAAGCTTCCATGGAATTCTCATTGCAAGTAAATAACTGACTAAGTAAAGTAAATACAAACTACCCGCCCTGGCCAAAAAAAAAAAACCCCAAAAACCCAACAACAACAAAAACCAGATATGTGGATATGTATCACAGCAAAGTCTGTGATCTGCACCTTCCTTACTGATAGCACAACAAATGACGGGCAGCATTGATCAAAAGCCCTTTAATGTGTCGGTGGTGAATGCACTCTGCATGTGCAGCAGACCTGTGAGAGTTCAACTGCATTTCCCTAAGCTGCCATAATGATGATGAATGATAATGCCATCTAATCTTTTGATGCATGCATTGGTCGTTTTATACAGACTGGGTGTGGGTGTGGGTGTGGGTGTGGGTGTGGGTGTGGGTGTGGGTGTGGCTGTGGGTGTGCGTGTGGGTGTGGGTGTGGGTGTGCGTGTGCGTGTGCACGCGCGTGAGTTTGTGTCTGTTCGTAAATTAGTATAAATGTGTTTGTCCGTGAATATGAGTCTTTGTGTGTGTGTGCGTGCTTATGAGTTTGTTTATGTGTATATGCATGGTTGTTATGAGAGTGCATGTGTATGTTTGTGTGAGCTTGTATGCTGGACTGTCTTCATAATGGTCACAGACCGAAACAACATCTGAAAACTGTATTGCCAAGCAAACAATTGTTGCCAGGAATTTGCTTTGATGTTAAGTTCGAGTTCAAGTTCAAACGCTTTATTGTCCATTTTCCAGGGCAAAACAATGGAAATTCTTATTCAGCTTCTACGGCTTTTCAACACATCACACACAAAATACACAAAATAATTACACAATAATCTACATTGTAAGGTGCATTGCGTAGTCCAGGCAGTTGAATGTCCCTTAATACCAGCCCTCCGTGTCCTCAGTGTCCCCCCCCCCTTTGTTTGATGAGTTTAAAATAGCTGGATGAAAGATTTGTAGTAGCTTTTCCTTGCCAACGGGTCCTTGAACC
>NC_139668.1:9311730-9316730 GCF_951799395.1 Argentina silus | reverse complement strand
TTATCTCTCTGCTTTGCATAGGTAGCCTGCATTGTCGCTCTCTCTCTCTCTCTCTCTCTCTCTCTCTCTCTCTCTCTCTCTCTCTATCTCTCGCTTTCTCTCTGTCTCTCACTCTCTCTCTTATATTTCTCTTTCACTTCCTTTTTTTGTAACCCGTGGTTGTGTGGTAACTCTGCCTCCCCTTGTGTCCTCCTCCTACATCCACCACCATCGTCAGCAGTATGATCCCTAGATCTGTTCCAGAACCCCCATGGACTCCATCTGGGAGTGAGATTAAAACTTGATTCCCCGCGTGATTCCCCTCTCTCCTTGCCTCCTCAAAATGCATGAGGAGAAGGGTTGGAGGACCATTTGAAATTCAATTCACTCAATTCATTAATTAATTCATCCATTCATTAATATTTTGCCCCATGGCAGCAGCCCCTTTTTCAGAGACCACTATGATCCCTCTTTCTTTATCCTCAGCACTTGGATTTTCTTATCTACTGGTTTCAAAGCTGATCTACGTCTAAAGAAGAAGAAGTAGAAGAAGATGCCCGGGGCTTTCAAAGCTAGATAAAGCTGCTAATCATTGCTTGCCCTTCTTCTACCTGCTAGACGAGACCCCCAGGTAACTAAGTTTTGATTTGTATTCATAGGCGTGTAGTAAATACATTAGCTAGCAAGCTACTGGATATTTGTGAGACAAACTTTTCGGGTCACGGGTACAGATGCACAAACATGTTTTTCTCAAGATCACTGTATGCTTAGGTTAAAATCAACGTCACACATTGATTTTTGCATATATATTGGTATTTGCTCAAACACTGAGATTATTCTCTCTTCAACAGTGGCCTCGTTTCCCACCCTCAACAATTCCTTATAAACCAAGGAAAAACCAACCATGAGAAATAAACACAAAGGTAACATACATGGTAAGGGTAAGCTACAGGTAGACAAATATACATGACATACAAATATACGTAACAGTATTCCACAGTATTTCCAAGAGAAAGAAGAAACCTTTGTTGGGTGGTTGATAACACACACCAACCTCAAGTGGATAGGAGGTGAGGTCAGGAGAATTGACCTCATGTTGGGGTAGTGCCTGCAGTTTTACGAGGTCCCCAATAGAAACTTACTAGTTGACTATTTTGCTAGTCTAGCCTTTCTCAAATGAATACGGTGAACCTTCAACTTTAATATATCAAGTACTGCACAAGAGGAAGTGGCATTTACTGTGTGTAACATGCAAACACTTGTGCACACACACACAGACACAGATGCACACAGACGCACACAGACACAAACAGACACACACTCACACCCACCCACCCATCCACCCACACACACACACACAGACACAGACACAGACACACACACACACACACACACACACACACACACACAGACACACACACACTGCCGGCCGCCATCGCTCTCCTGCCCTGTGTGCAGTACACAGGCAATCTATTCATCTCTCCGTCTGCGAGCATCAATAAATGATGGCAGCCGTGCAGCCTCTCGCACACACCGCCTCCCTCCCTCCCTCCCTCCCTCCCTCCCTCCCCGCCTTTAAATATTCATCATCGAGGCAGCGCTGCTAGTCCTGGTCTGCGCAGGGCGTCCGCTAAACGCCCGCTCAGTCACTCGCTAGCACATTAGCAATGCAAAACCCTGTCCTCTCACGTACACACAGCCACACAGAGAGCTCAGACTAGCGGCTAGCACAGTAATGAGAATCGTTTCATTGGCCTTATAGAAACACACTATCTCCACCCATGTTCTAATTCCGAATGTTTATGCTGGTGTGTGTTCTGTGATGTGAGGGCGAGGGGATTCACCTTGAGTGTGTGTGTGTGTGTGTGTGTGTGTGTGTGTGTGTATGTGTAGAGGGGGAGGGGGGGTGGGGGTATGGGTGGGGGGGTTGTGTGTGTGTGTGTGTGTGTGTGTGTGTGTGTGTGTGTGTGTGTGTGTGTGTGTGTGTGCGTGCATGTGTGTGTGTGTGTTTCTAGGGGGGAGGGGTGGGGGTGGTGGTGTGTGTGTGTGTGTGATCACTCGTGGGGGCAGCAGAGAGAGTGTTTGTGCTGCCGTATTGGTGAAGGATAGAGTTAAGGGGTTAACCTTGAGACTGTATGTGTGTGTGTGTGTGTGTGTGTGTGTGTGTGTGTATGTGTGTGTGTGTGTGTGTGAGCAGGGTTTGGAGAACATAAATAAATTATTCTAACTGCACTTCAGGAAACAGGATGTGTAATGACTGTTGTACAGGCAAAGGGTCCAATGCACGACTCGTGGACAAAAACTTAAATCCAATAGAATAGTCTTTACTTTCAAAAAAGTTCGGTACACAGGTAGGCAGTCAATGGGTAAGCAGATAATCCAGGAAGGGGGTAGACAAAAAACAGAAACAAAAACAGTCAGAAACACACTCGGAGATCAAAAACCAGGAATATTTATTACTAGGAAATGCTGGGACGTATGACACAAAGGTACAAAGACAGAAACAAGGGAACACACAGACTAAATACACAGGGAACAGAACGCCTTCCGAAACTGTGAGATGAACTGCGGCCCCCGATCTGACAACACATCCCGCGGGAATCCATGGAGACGGAAAACATGGAACAACCACTGTCTCCTTGGCGGATGGCATTTAGGTAGGGGGATGAAGTGAACCATCTTAGAAAACCTGTCTACAACCATCAGAATGGTGGTGTTACTTTCCAAGGGGGGTAACCCCATGACAAAGTCTAATGAGATGTCAGACCAGGGACGACGAGGCACAGGAAGTGGGCGCAGAAGACCAGGAGGCAGGCGTGGGGAGACCGGTTCGGGGGACAGCTGTCCGGTACTTGAATGTTAGCACTCGCCTGTCTGACCTTTTCCTCAATGCCCCAAGTAACAGAAAAGTTAAACCTATTAAAGAACAGGGCCCATCTGGCCTGCCTGGAGTTGGGCCGTTTGGCGGTCTGGACGTATTCAAGGTTCTTATCTTCAGTCCACACCAGTTAGGGGTGCTCCGCTCCCTCCATCCAGTGGCGCCAGTCTTCCTGTTGATGCCCAACAACTCCCTGTTTCCCACATCATAGTTCCTCTCGCTAGGAGAGAGTTTGCGGGATAGGAAGGCGCAGGGATGAAGCTTGTTGTCCCCCTGTGACCGCTGGGAGAGAACAGCCCCGATGCCCACATCCGAGGCATCCACCTCCAACACAAACTGCAAAACCCAGAAAACGCTAAACTAATTTGTGACTGGTAGGTATGGGTCACTCAGCAACCGCACTGACTTTGGCAGGATCCATTTGGATGTTGTCCTCCGAGATGATGAAACCCAGGAAACCAACGGTGGAGGCATGAAACTCACATTTTTCTGCTTTCATGAAGAGCTGGTTGTTGAGGAGACGCCGAAGAACCTGGTGGACATGCTGGACGTGAGTTTCCTTGTCAGGGGAGAAGATGAGGAAATCATCCAGGTAAACAAAGACAAACTGATTTAACATGTCTCGGAGAACGTCATTCACCAGAGCCTGGAACACAGCTGGAGCATTGGTGAGCCCAAAAGGCATAACAAGATATTCATAGTGACCACTAGGAGTGTTGAAGGCCGTTTTCCACTTGTCCCCCTCCCTTATCACTACTAAGTGGTAAGCATTTCTAAGATCAAGCTTAGTAAAGATCTTAGCCCCTTGTAAAAGTTCAAATGCTGACGAGATAAGAGGGGGGGGGGGGGATAACTGCTCTTAATGGTGATGTCATTCAGGCCTCAGTAGTCGATGCAGGAACTAAACGTCTTGTCCTTCTTGTCGAAGAAGAAGAAGCCAGCCCCAGAAGGAGAAGAGGATGGGCGAATGATACCAGCAGCAAGGGAAGAGTCAATGTACTCCTTCATAGCATCCCTCTCAGCGGCCGACAAGGAATAGAGACGCCCTCTGGGAGGAGAAGTTCCTGGGAGCAAGTCTATAGAGCAGTTGTAGGACCGATGAGGAGGCAGAGAGGTAGTTCTGGTATTATTGAATACCTCCTTGAGGTTGAGGTAACAGGAGGGAACACTGGAGAGATCCGGGAAGTCGGAGTCCGATGAGGAGACAGGAGAACTAGGAGGCACTGTATGCGCTGGAGGCTCCGGAGGTGCAGGAGATACAGAGACCAGCGGTCGAGGAGACACCAAAGCAGGAACAGGCGGAAGGCAGAAGAGTGAGCATCCCTCTCCAGTGGACCAGTTTATGTGAGGGTTATGCTTAGAGAGCCAGGGATAACCCAGGATGAGAGGCTGTGAAGGGGAGTTGAAAAGATGGAAGCTCAAGAATTCAGTGTGGTTATTGGCGATGATTAACTGAACAGGTTGAGTGCGGTGAGTGACTCTGTACAACAGGCAACCATCTAAAGCGTTGGCCTCTAATGGCTTGGGCAGGGGAACAACGTTTATTCCAAGTCTCTTGGCTAGCCTCCAATCAATAAAACTCTCATCTGCTCCAGAATCCACAAACACAGGATGATTGAGAGTCTGGGATGGAGTAATTAGCCATGCAGAAGTGAGAATACGAGTGGGATCGGCAGAAAAAACGATTCACCAGCGCCCTCTTCTTCACTGATGAGCCTTGTCTTACTGGACACACAGACATGAAATGACACAGCTGAGCACAGTAGATGCATCTGCCCTCCCGTATATGGCGCTGGTATATCTGCCTCACGTATATTGGGTCTGGAGAGATGGGGAGCCGGTGCTGGCGGTGTGAGCATGGGAGCAGGAGCTGGAGCAGGAACAGGAGCAGACAGGAGCTGGATCACGGGTCGGAACTGGCGCCAGGACAGGAGGAGAAGTGACGAGTCTTGAGGCACGCTCTCAGCAGCTGAATTTGGCCAGCCAGGTGACTAACCTGGCCGCCGATGGAAGCCTGGAAACCCTTGTGGCGTTCAGTCAGCTCACTCAACCTCTGGCAGATAGAGGTGAGTAGTTTGTCATGTTGACGAATCCGATTCCCTTGGGATTGAAGCGCAGAGTCCATAGTTTGGCCATTTCGTAC
>NC_139668.1:9294230-9296730 GCF_951799395.1 Argentina silus | reverse complement strand
AGAGAGAGAGAGAGGGAGGAGTGGAGTGCTGAAGTGTGCGGATCTGAAGGGGCTAATCCTAGTCACTCTCTCTCCTCAGCCTACACACGGCCCTAGACCCATTAACTCTTTCTTTCGCCTATCACTGTCAGTCTGTTTTATAGGCCTGTCTTTCTCTCTCTCTCTCTCTCCCTCTCTCTCTCTCTCTCTCTCTCTCTCTCCCTCTCTCTCTCTCTCTTTCCAGTCTTTCAACATTCTCCAGACCCCTACACCTGGCAAACCTGATCTAAACTGGCAACGCTTGCAGAGTTATTGTTCAGTGTCCACACACACGTAATGTTAGGTTAGTCTCACTGTTAGTTAATCGTTAGACCAGGTTGCTGGTTGACAACTGACAATGTTTTATACACAAACAGTCATGTTTGTCAGCTCTTGTCCATGGAATATGTACAGTACAGTACAGTACCTACTGGACTGTGAGTGACTCAACACTTCCAAATGTTCACTCCCCCGTTCATTCAGCCGAACAAGCGGTTGTTTCAGAGTTAACTTCAGTTTGGCTTTAGGCTAAAGCCGATCCCAGGTGGCCATCCAAAGGTGTTCACAGACTTCACACAAAAATTCACAGACAAAAAAAAAAGTAAAAATGGACATGATAAGAAACTACACACTGATACAAGTTTGGTAAGAAACTGTTGTGCTGCAACAGTCCGTTTTTTTTATCATTGATTTTTGCTGAACAAGCGATCATTTCCTTTGCTATGGAAAACGCTCTTGTGAAGTAAATAGCATTTAGTACGAAACGTCATGCACCTTTAACGATGAACAGGAGCCATGACTCCCTCTCTGGAAGGGAAGAGACAGGGCTGGGACATGTGAAAGTGAGAGCCTCAGACAGTCTCCAGTCGGGAACTAGTCCACTTTAGAGATTTGCACCATTTCTGCATATACTGCATCCAGCCATTTTTTCATAAGAGTCTCTCCCTTTAAGATGGACTCATTGAGCAATGTACGTCATAACTGTGAGTCATACATTCTCTTCTTGACCTGTGGACGAGGAAGGGTAACCAGGGAGTTTAGCTGAACAATACAGAGGTGTGTACTGTTGAACAACTGTGTTCGCCATGCCATGAGCTCACAGGCAGTCGTGACTACTAACCACTTATTAGCTAGGGGAGGGGGATACTGTGGTCAGTAGCCTTGACCTGGGTGGGGAGTCTGTGTGTGTGTGTGTGTGTGTGTGTGTGTGTGTGTGTGTGTGTGTGTGTGTGTGAGTATATATACAGTATATATATATATGTGTGTGTGTGTGTGTGTGTGTGTGTGTGTGTGGCAGGCATGCGTGTTGGGAGTTCCGTGCAGAGAATGCAGCTACATCTCTGAACAGTGACCTTTCTCTCAAATGTCAGCAGAGACGGTCTGCTCCTAATGCCTGTTTATGCCGAATGGACACGCTCCTAAGGGAAGGGGAGGTAGGTCTGTGGGTTAAACATTGTGTGTGTGTGACACATCAGATCAAGTGTGTGTGTGTGTGTGTGTATGTCTATGTGTGCATGTGTGTGTGTTCGTCTATGCGCGTGTGAGAGTGTATGTGTGTGTGTGTACGTCTGTTCGTGCGTGTGTTTGTGTGTGCGTCTGTCTGTTTGTGCATGCGTGCATGTGTGTGTTTGTGAGTGCACACGTGTGTGTGTGAGTGCACACGTGTGTGTGTGTGTGTGTGTGTGTGTGTGTGGCTCCAGCTGCGCTCCTGCTGTCCTTCATTACGTGGCGGGGTATCAGGTGATCGCGAGGCTCTTGGGGTGCTTTAATCAATTAGAGCCATCAGCGCTCCAGCCGTGATTAATGCTGCACTGTCTCAGCCACTCGGGAGAGAGAGAGAGAGAGAGAGAGAACAAGGGAGAGAAAGCGAGAGAGAGAGAGAGAGAGAGAGAGAGAGAGCTCTGTGTGAGTCGCGCTACCACGCTGCATCCATTACCATGCCATGATTACTTAGAAGGCATTGGTGTGTGTGTGTGTGTGTGTGTGTGTGTGTGTGTGTGTGTGTGTGTGTGTGTCTGTCTGTCTGTCTGTCTGTCCTTGAGAGAGGAGTATTTTCTGAGAAAATCGCCTAGTTTGTTAACATTTTCTGTGTGCGTGTGCGTGTGCGTGTGCGTGTGTGTTCTCTTTGACTAACAGGCGGTTGTTATTCATCTGGGCAGTGTGTGGTGCGGCTCTCTCTGTTGCCCACACAGACGAGGTGTGAGACCGATGGGGGAAGGAGGAGGGGGAGGGGAGGAGGAGGGGAGGGGGAGGGGGAAGAGGAGGGGGAGGGGGCGGAGGAGGGGGAGGGGGAGGGGAGGGGAGGGGGAGGGGGAGGGGAGGGGAGGGGGAGGGGGGAACATTCCCCATCAGAAGAGTGCAGGCTCCGACATAGCTAGTTCTTTCCCTCTCTCTCTGTTCCTCCTTCTACCCTGGCCCTCGCTGCATGCTGCGCTGCTTCACTCTCCCTCTCGCACACGCACACACACACACACACACACAC
>NC_139668.1:9279230-9289230 GCF_951799395.1 Argentina silus | reverse complement strand
AGTGTAGTGATTCTTAACGGTTTAAAATCCCCCCTACCCCTCCGCTCTGAACAATTTGTTGAACAAGGTCCTGGTGCTCTTTTCCTGCTGGAAAAATAAAAATGCCCCCCAGAGAGCCGTGCTCCGTGCCTTGGCCTCTGTAGCAAGAGCATGCACACACACACACACACACACAGACAAACACACAAACACACACACACAATTTTGCATTAACAGAAAAGTTCATGCAAATTTACCATGACCCCTAAATGTGAACTGTGAGAAATGCAGCGCTTAGTAATTTCTAAGACTTTTCTTGAAACTGAGAGGTCAAAGAGTGCTCATGGGCACCGAGTTGTGTTGTGAGTGTTTATATTTTATTGTGTAAGCTATTGGACAAGCACGTTTTGTCAGACACTTCTCAGACTAAAACAATAACTGCCTGAAAACACGGTTTGTTGCTTTTAAGCCGATAGTGAATTACCGTATCTAACATTTTTGTTCAGGCTTTAGCTACACCTAGTTGTAGCAGCTTAAAAATGCGTACTAGGGCTAGTCCTTTTGAAAACGACCGATGATTTTTATAAGGTAACTGTCAACACAATGTTAGCTTTTATTCTCCGTATTTGGGACTTTTAGATGCAGCCTGTCAATTGTTTGAATAACGATGTGCTGTGCATCCCCAAACCACCCAGCTCGAACTCCCACTCACCACACCATGCTAGCAGGGGAAAACATAGCAAAATAAATAAATACCGCAATCTTTTTTTGTCGCAGTCGTCTAAGTTAGCCAATACTCCAATGAGAAAGACCATCACAGCAAAGAACCCAGTCTAGTTCAAAACATAAAGAAAACTCAACATAGAAGACTAATAACTGTCGTTGAGACAACAGAGGTGCTTTTCGTGCACAAACTGGCGAAGCACAATAGGCATGAAGAGGATGAACCGCAATCGTGATTGATTGTTAGATCTCCCGCTCAAGAAACTGAACTTGCTCTGCTCTCCTTTCCGCTGCAGATAACAGCTGCTTCGCGGTCCAATGGCCTCTGCTTAATTATATATAGGCTACAGTCTTCTGACCTCACTTGGCGACAGACCAAAATAAATGTCAGCTGACCTAGTAATATACTGGACAAACTGCATCTCCAAATCAGATGAATAAAACCCTGCCATGGCTTTGTATAGCCAACTGCTGTTGTTGGCATGGCGGTGTGACTTTCAACTTCTTCCCTGGTAACCTTTTGACAATACCGAGTCAGAGTACGGTAATTCATGTCAAAATCCTTCGCTGTACTCCTGATTGATTTGTTCTGCAACTTCACCTGCCTCACTGCCTTTAACATTATTTCAGGTGGTGTGCTGCCGTTCTCTGTCTTTCTTTCATAATTTCTAACCATCTTTCTTTCTTCTTTCTTATTTTCTTTCTTTCTTCCATCCTTCAAAAACACATTTCCTCATTGCAATTTCATATTCATGATGAAATTTAACATAACACCACACTAAATTCATGACACTGTATGAAGTAGTGCGTGTGTGTGTGTGTGTGTGTGTGTGTGTGTGTGTGGGGATATACTGTCTCATACAGTAGGCATGTAGTGTGTTGTATGTGTTAGTAGACACACACACACACGCCAGAGCCTGTCCTGTGTAGTCCAGGGATATGTCTGCTGCTTTAAACTATACATAATAATCCATTTACAGTAACATTTAATACTATTATTAGAGCTTACACAATATCACAACGTTTTTTGAGCATGTTCTATGTGTCTATTTGTAGTGGGGGTTGTCATATATGAAGACTCACCCCAAAGTCATTGAGACAACTTGCCCAATACTGACATGTGTGCTAATGTTGGCTAAATCTCAAGATTAGCTCAACATAGAGGTTAGCTCCAACACATTTCCAACACATGTGAACAGGATGTTGACCATAGAACATGTAGTCACACAAAGTAGCTATTTGATTTTTGAGATAGCGCCTCTAGTGTTGGAGGTATGAACAGTTTGACAACTTACCCTTGTGACAACTTACCTCGCTCTCCCCTATAGTATATAGTCGGCCTATGCAAAGACACGCACACACGCACGCACGCACACACACACACACACACACACACACACACACACACACACACACACACACACACACACACACACACACACACACATAATACACAAGCCACTTATTTGTAGCGAGAAAAGCGAGGTCGGGGGCTGAGAGCGCCCTGAGTTTTTACCGCTGGCGTTCACATTGTTATGCCTCCCCACTCCCCATCTCTTTCTTCTCCCCCATCTCCCTCCCTCTGCGATTTGCCTTGTATAGCCTATAATCACATGCAAGTGGAGGGAAGCAGAGCCGACTGCTTCTCGGAACAAGCTGCGCAAGGTGCTTCTGAACGGTGTAGCGTCTCGCTGCCGGCAGGGATGGGCAGCAGCATTTCAAGTAGCATACGTGCATTTGGAATAGGTTAGGTATTTTCTCATTTGTGTCTGAACTTCCAATGCTTGAAAAATAGTCAACATGGAATGGTTCAGATAAGATCAGGGCTTCTCATACTGTAAATTAATTAAATTCAAAACCACTGTAGGCCTAGTTTGTGATTGGATGCTTTTTCGGCAAAAGCAGTAATTGTATAGTGCAACATTTTTATGTTTGTGCAAGTAATTATGATCCCACCTGCCAGTCTCACCTTTTAATACTCTCAAAGCTTGTCACTGATGGTGGTTACGTTACTTCTCGTGCACACAAAGAAGAGCAAAGACAAATCGATATTAAAAGGTGTGATCACCCTGTCAACTGATCTGGGTCACAGCATCAATGGTGACAGAAACCCTGGTTAACCGTTGTCCCAAAAAAAACTGTGCTTGCTTGCTGAGTTCAGAGAGCTAACACATTATCAGGTCTCAGGCAAGACACCACCTCCACTACACTTATTCAGTGTCAATTAATAGTGTATTTTTTCCACTGAGCTTCTCATAAACAGTATTCAACTAACATCACTCGTTTTAAATTAATAAACAGATAAATAGGCATAAAAGTATTCTCTGCATTCTCTGAAGCGAGCTAGCGAGAGATAAAGAGGGGGGTGGGGGGATGTAGGAGAGGAGAAGAATGATTTCTCACCCGACCAGCACAGGACATGAATGCATTAAGAGGCTTCGCCTGACTGACAGGGTCACAAGGTCGAAAGGATTAGGGTAATTGTCCATTGATAATAACATTATTACAACGTTAGGAGAGCGAGCGAGCACGCAGCGTCTGCGGTCTTATTGATAGAGCTGACGCAAGGTGAGAGAGGCAAGGTGAACAAGGCGGAATTTCTTGAGAAAAGAACACTCAAGTTTAAAATACACCTACGTGTTTGAAAAGAAACCTCCATCGAAATGATGTCTGGATCTAGCCATACGGTAAAACCAAGAGGTATTGAAATGGATGTGGTTTTAAAGTCAGGGACTCCAAAAGAAATGACCATCATGATACTAATCATCCATTCTTTTTGGGGAAAATAAAACAAATAATTGTAATTGTCTTTAGAGGATGTTGAAATAGGAACTCTGGAAACAAGTCTGTAGCACTTTTTCTTCCTTTTTTAAAAAATATTTTAAAGGCAATTTTATTGAACTTGTTCATGCCAATTTTTGTCCAACAAGCCACAAAAGTTTTATGAATGCTCAGGTTTTTTGGAGGGTAGCTAGTGTTATGTATTCTGCCAGTGTGTGATATCAGGAACAGATGGCAGGTCTGTTACCTACCAGGGAGAGCAGCGGTTTGTGAGCTAACGTAGGGCCTTCTGTCCCACTTCCATCACTACCACTCTGGCTGTGTTTGTGTGTGTGTGAGTGAATGCCAATTGCAGAGTCAAAAAAGTGAAAATTGGCCATTTGGTTCAGCCTAAACATTGACTCTATGTGACCGCAGAGCCATTCTGTGGATTGATAGATCCAGTTGCTGTAGGTGCAATGTAAATAATGAAATGAAACAGTGCCTATCTCTTAAATTCATTTAGGGTTAAGGCATATAGCACAATTGTACACATAAGCACACTTCTGTGGTTTGAAAACATCTGACAAACATTGATTTAGGACACACACACTCGAACACACACACACACACACACACACACACACACACACACACACACACACACACAGACACACTGACTCACACACAGTTACACACACACACACACACACACACACACACACACACACCCTCTCTCCCTATTACGATATGCAGCCCTATCCCCTAGAGACCGGCACTCTCCTATTTCCTTTGCAGAGCACAATAATACAACCCTCTTTCAGTTAGGCTCTCTCCCCCGCTCTCAGTTGAGATTGCTTGCAAACACCTCGCCCCCGCTCGCCCAGCACCGCCGTGGTACCGTACAGCGGTGTGAAAGGCCTCCGATGAATTCATTAGCTTCCAGGTTATTTAATCCGCTAGAGACCGGATACCCTCCCTGCCCTTAAACGAGAATTGTGCATGTCTCTCCGGCGAGCACCCTACCTCCTGCCCCCCCCCCTCGACAGACACACACATGCGCACGCGCAAGCGCACGTGCACACACACACACATACACACACAAAGTGTAGGTGTATATATATATATATATATACACATATGTATGTGTGTTCTGACTGATTAATGTGTGTATTTTCTAATGTTGTTGTGGTTGCAGGTGGTTTTGTCGGTAGAAGGTGTTGTTTTGTAATCAGGTTTTATTGTAATCAGGGCACACCCACAAAAGAGACCTCAGTCTCAGTGTGTCTCCCTGAATAAATAAAGGTGAAATACATTTAAAAAATGATATGTACGTATATGTGTTTGTGTGTGTGTGTGTGTGTGTGTGTGTTGGGGGGGGGGGTATATACACATCGCTCCATACACCTTTGTGTTCAATCGTAAGCCTTAGACAGGCTGGCAGACAGATGAGACATAGACAGACAGAGAGAGAGACAGACAGACACACACGTACGCCAGCTGTAAAATAAAATGGGTCCACATCCTCCCACATCCCCCTCTTTCTCACTCTCTCAGCCCAACAGATGCGTCTCTGCCTGGAGCAGCCACCAAAGCCTCTGCCTCTCTCTCTCTCTCTGTCTCTCTCTCTCTCTCTCTCTCTCTCTGTCTCTCTCTGTCTCTCTCTCCCTCCCTCTCTCCACTGTGCTCCAGCCCTGCCAATGTCAGTGCTAATAGATAAGAGAGGATTAACCATCGCACTAGCACCCATCTGATGAGGGGAGGAAATAATTACCCTGGCTAATGTAATTTATAGTTTTTTAATTAAGTACACACACATCTCCCTCCTGAAAAAAAAAAACGCCCAGAGTAAAAAATCAAGCCAACGGCTTGTTAATTGGAGTGGCAGCAGAAACGGTACCAGTTTACATAATTTATGACTTTTCTTCTTAACAGTTTACATTTCGATACTAATGTCTAATGTCGATGATTGACCTTATTGTGTACGTGTAATGAACTTCACAGAATAATGTAGCACCTGAGGCTATTTTGACCCATTCCATTTTTCCGTTAAGTAGTGGGAAGGACTTTCTTAATTTTTTTGCGTAACACATTGGATCTAGAAAGAACATGAGCTTCAAAGCAATAGTTTTGTTTTTATGTATATAGGAGGAAGGACAAACCACAACAAACATCTGACGCAAACAGGATTTGCTGTTTTCCATTGAAGATAATCAGGAGCGTCTATGCAAGAGCAGACTGGGTAAACTTGTTGGCGGTGTTTGTTGGTCTGCCTGGGTTTGTAAAACATTGATCTAGATGTGCAAACATAACCAGGCTCTCTGGTGAGCAAAAAGATGACTGACGCGCGCGTGCACGCACACACGCACGCACGCACACACACACACACACACACACACACACACACACACACACACACACACAATACTTGTTTATGTGCACACACAGACACACCTACTCGTTAACGTGCCCACACACCCACACACAAAAACAAACAAACCCACCCACACACAAGCTGAAGCGGCCAACCGAAATGCATGAAATAATCATAGGAACATCAAGGCCTTTCCACTTTGACAGAATCCGTACATCTCTGCATACTGTGTGGAAATTTAGAGTTACATGACAGTCCTTGAAATACATTTTTGCGAGGTTGGTGTTATTTTGAACTCAAGCAAAACAACACCTGCTGTTCAGCTGTCGCTTGCTGGCCTGTTCAACTCCATTAACAACGAGTCGAAAAACGTGTTTTTACAGTTCGCTCTGCGTCCGCGGTCACTCCCCATTGCAACAGTGCATATTCCATTTTGTCATCCTGGCCAATCAGCAAGGCTGCTCTACGTATCGAACTGATGAGCGCTTCAAAGGGAAGCCGCTGTTGTGGAAAGCAAAGCCAGGGGCCTGCTGCGTGTATCCAGCTGGGAGTAGATAGAGCTGTAAGCACCGAGCCAGTTTGGAGCGGTATGCTCCTGGATCCAACACACACACGCACATGCACACACACAAACTAACAAACAGTAAGCACAAACTGGTGCTGAAAGCGTCATGTGGGAGCACATTATTTCTCATGGACTCATCTGGGTGCCAATTGCGCATAGCACTGACAAATGTTTGAAACTATCATTCCAACCGTCTAAATGAAGGACCATCTTGGGTGCTCGGAGTATAACTACACAGCCACACAGAAATTGGCAAGATTAGTTTGGGAAATGAATAGATAAAATAAACGTAAAGTGTAAGAGCTTCTTGTTTATAGCCATTTATTTAAAGGAACTTTTTTGTAAAATATAAATACAAATGATAGCGTATTTACTTACAAAGTTTTAACACATCTCCAAAAAATAAACAGAAATAAAACACACACCAGTCAGAAACAGTTACTGAAATGGTCAAGTCAATATTTACAAGTTTATGTCTGACTCTTGCTCATCGACATGTAGCATATCTTACAATAACATTACTATTTTACAAAAAAACACAACAAAATATATCAATTCCTCACCGTCATAAATTAAGAGACAAATAAAGCTAATTTTGGACCAAGACACCGAAAATCTAATCCCCAAAAGATGAGGGATCGGCATTAACGACATAATTCGAAGCTCAGCTTGGCGAAAATGTCCATCACCCAGACGATGAAAAGCCAACTCAAGCTACTGTGATAAATGCAACATGGCGATTTCGGGAACATTTGCTCGCGTCTGCTCCATTGCAGGTATGCAGTTTGCATTGAGTATTTTCAGTGGGGGATGTACAATGACTTAGTCAGTGGATATAGTTTTTTAAAAAACGGGAGGTAATCAATCACGTCATAGTTACATGGAGCCGTGCCTCATTTAACCTGTGATTCGCTACGAAAAATATCTGACGGGGTTCCACTCCCCTAGGCCAGATTTGAATCATTGTTTTATCAGGCTATATGCACAGCAATAGCCTGGGGACAAGGTTACTGCCAAGACAGGCCTACCAAGCCGATCTTTCAACTCAAAACTCAATCCTGTACATTAGGCTAGCTAGCCCACCTATATGTGATAAGCAGTGGCAAAAACAACAGCCTGACAGAACGTGACAGCCAAAGGCAGCAGATATACAGTATAGATATACACATACAGAATATATACACTCACCAAACACTTTATTAGGAACACTATACTAATACTGGGTAGGGCCTCCCTTTGCTCTCAAAGTAGCCTCAATTCTTCGTGGCGTTGATTCCACAAGATGTTGGAAACATTCCTTTGAGATTCTGGTCCATGATGACATGATTGCATCACGCAATTCCTGCAGATTTTTCAGGTGCACTTTCAAGCTGTGAATCTCCCGTTCTACCACATCCCAAAGGTGTTCTATTGGATTCAGATCCGCTGACTGGGAAGGTCACTGAAGAACACTGAACTCATTGTCATGTTCATGAAACCAGTTTGCTTTTGCTTTGTGACATTGTGCATTATCGTGCTGGAAGTAGCCATTAGAAGATGGGTAAATTGTGGCCATGAAGGGATGCACATGGTCAGCAACAATACTCAAATAGGCTGAGGCATTCAAGCAATGATTGATTGGAATTAACGGGCCCAAAGTGTACCAAGAAAACATTCCCCACACTATTACTCCACCTCCACTATGAGAAGCTGTTGTTCCTAATAAAGTGTTCAGTGTGTGTGTATATATATATATATATATAGAACAAATAAAAGCAGCTGTAAATGTATATACATATATACATATATATATATATATATATATATATATATATATATATATATATATATATATATATATATATGTATATATATATACACATATATATATAATATATATTTAATACAAAAATTAAGTCCTTTGGTGCAGGATCCTTTTCTTCTTGAAGACTGTTGTATTGTATGTTCAAATGTCCAGTCCTCGTACCGTTTGGGAATGTACACTATATACACTTCTGAGTGTGTGTGAGTGTGTGTATGGGGTATGTTTGTGTGTGTGTGTGTGTGTGTGTGTGTGTGTGTGTGTGTGTGTGTGTGTGTATGAGAGAGAGTGTGTGTGTATGTTTGTTTGTGTGTGTGTGTGTGTGTGTGTGTGTGTGTGTGTGTGTGTGTGTGTGTGTATGCATGTGTGTGTGCGTGCGCGTGTCTCTATGTCAGGGTCACGATCTGGCCTTGGAGACCTTGGTGACCTTGGGCTCCCAGCGGCTGTCCAGGCACTCGAGGGAGGAGCCCAGAAGGGCGGCCAGCTCAGCGCTGGTCTCCACCAGGTCCAGCAGCTCCTTGCTGTCGGGCAGGAAAGCGTCTAGCTCCTCTGGGCAGGAGAAGAGCTGCGAGAGGGACGCCTGCTTGTAGAACTCGGCCTCTGCGATGGTGGCCACCTCCAGGTGAGTGAAGGCCGCCCTGAAGGACCTGGCCGACATCTTGAGCCTCTTGAGCACGTCCGACAGCAGGAGCCAGTTTCTAGGCCTGGGGGGAGGGAGAGAGGGGGAAGGGAGAGTTAGAACCACTCTACACTTGAGATAGCAAGCCACTCAGGGCTTTTTCAACACTGTCTATGATTAAAGGGCTGCAACGCTGCTTTTGAGTAGGGGGCGGGGGGTCATGTACGTATGCGTACACACACACACACACACACACACACACCTAGTATTTTGATGCACTAACAATATAAGCCATGCACGTGCACACACACCGTGTTTAATCGATAGCACCTGAAATGGTTAGCAGCGCAGCAATGCGGCTGAACGGTGGGGAACAGAAACGCGAGTGCTGCTGTGTGTGTGTGTGTGTGTGTGTGTGTGTGCGCGCAGAGTGCCAGCGCAAGTCAGCCCCGCAGCCCAGAAGAGCCATTAATACTGCATCAGAGAGGAGAACAGAGCGAGAGAAAGCACAAGGAGAGAGAGAGAGGGAGGGGGGGGGGGAGGAGAGAGAGGGAGGGGGGGGAGAGAGAGGGAGGGGGGGAGGAGAGAGAGAGAGGGGGGGGAGAGAGAGAGAGAGAGAGAGAGAAGGAGAGTGGGGGAGGGGAGGCCGCCTCGAGAGCCAAGCCGAACGCAGCTCAGACTGAAGATTACACCACGCTCTGCAGCGGAGGAGGAGAGAGAGAGAGAGAGAGAGAGAGAGAGGGAGGGGGTATAGAGGGGGGGGTGCGACGAGCCCGTAAGGAAGACGGTGTGGGAGGCAATTAGCTCTGTCTGCCTTCGCGCTGTGTCTCTGGCTAACGGCGCTATGCAGCACCTCTCTCTCTCTCTCCCTCTCTCTCTCTCTCTCCCTCTCTCTTTCCCTCCTCCATCTTTCCCACTCCATCCCTCTCTCTCCTGCCATGTTATTGAAGAGCTTCTGCGCTACCCACCCTCCCTCCCTCTTTTCTCTCACTCCTTCCCTCCCTCTGTCCCTTCACATAAATCACCCCCCCTCCCCCCCACCTCCCCCCTGGCTAGCCCCTCAGACGGCCCCACTAGCCCGTAGGCTAATGACCCGCGGCCCCCCAGGTGAGACTAATGACTTTATCGATAGCGCGTAATAATGATCCCCCTCCTCTCACACTACTTAATTACACACTC